>NC_057807.1:371779817-371876942 GCF_018294505.1 Triticum aestivum
TGTAAGTTAACACACCCCCTCCCTTCCCGGGTAAAGTTATCATGGTGTTTGCGCTTGAGTTATCAGGTTTGTGGCGTGTAAATTGTCATGCTATTTATGCTGAAGCTATCGGGGATGTCTTCAACAACTTTTTCTCCCGGTTCAAAGTTGTCACGGTGTTTGTGCGTGAGTTATCAGGTCCGTGCTGTGTAAATAATCATGCTATTTATGCAGAAGCTATCGGGGGTGTCTTCAACAATTTTTTCTCTCGGGTCAAAGTTATTACGGTGTTTGTGCATGAGTTATCATGTTTGTGATGTGTAAATTATCATATTATTTTCGCATAAGCTACTAGGAGTGTATTATACCACATGCAGCCAGATAACTACGAAAATGAACCATGTTGATAACTATAGTACATTTGGCCCGATAACTGCATAGTAACCATATTGGTAACTATAGTACATCTAGCCCGATAACTACAAATAACCATGTTGGTAACTATAGTACATCTAGCCCGATAACTACAAAATAAGCATGTTGGTAACTATAGTACATCTAGACCGATAACTGCAAGAAGCTACCGCCGTCTCGTCTTCATGAGCTGGACACAAACCCTAGCAAAACTTAAAGCATCAAAAAACAGAGTCCTCCCGCCGGCAAGCGCCGGGATCCACTGTGCACCCATGGCAATAACGCCACCGGTGACGTGGTAGATCGACGACGCTGCCGACGGGAGGTAGA
The DNA here is from genome assembly GCF_018294505.1 of Triticum aestivum. NCBI lineage: Eukaryota > Viridiplantae > Streptophyta > Magnoliopsida > Poales > Poaceae > Triticum > Triticum aestivum. The sequence continues at coordinate 371,780,541 of NC_057807.1, forward strand.
AATCCTAGCCGCCTTTTCGTTCGTTGAGGTGAGACCCATGGGATTGCATGAAATTCCATGTTATTTGCATAGGAGTTGCAGAGATATGTTTCTAACTTTTTTTTCAGGATCGAAGCTATCATGATGTTTGTACGTAAACTATCAGGTCTGCGATTTATAAATTATCGTATTATTTTCGTAGCAGTTAATAGTGTATGTTGCAAACAACTTTTCTTTCCGGATCAAAGTTACCGTAGTATTTCCACGTAAATTAATGGGACCACAGTGCGTAAAAATAGTGTATGATGCACCAAAGAAATTCGTGAGAAAAACAACCCTAGAAGTATCCATGTATATACAATCAAGAAAAAAAAAACCTTTGCATACGATGTTTTACGTATGACGTGCATATGATTGTATAATTTCAGGTCCATTATTTACATAAGGATTTCATCTAACAGTGATTAGTTAGTATGGCACATGCATCAAATGCAAAAAAAGTTGAATATGCGCTAGTAGTTGAAGACAACGAGTTCAAAAGAGTTGATCGCTTCCTACTAGAGAACAAAAGCGTTTGGTTGAGATGGTTCTCCCGGTCAGCCCACTGTTGAAAGAGCGGAGTTTGATTCCTGCTTAATGATCCTTTCTTTTTGGATTTACAATGCGCTCTGGGCCCACCATACCAAAGTTGAAAACTGAACGCACAATCAACTCCCACCTTCTCTCGTTGAACGCGAGTCTCGCGCGGCAGCGATGCCTCAAACGAGGACGTTTCCTTTTAAATCGCTAACCGCCCGTCCTAGCCGCTGGATTGCGATCGCACGACTAAAAAGTCGTTTGGATCTGTTGCAAACGTCAAGTCGGACGGATTTTAGCTTTCTCGATAACAATAATACCACAAAATCATTTTCTAAAAAAACTTTATTGGAAAATTATTTTTTTATGTTTGACTGTATTTATACAGTAATAGACCAACATTTATGCCATCAAATTATTAGCATTAGATTCATGATAAAATATATTTTTGTTATGTATCTATTTGGTTTCACAAGCATTGACATATTTTTGCATAAACTCGGCCAAACTTTGTTGGAGTACGTTTCATTGAGCATATCTCATATCTGGGAAACTACACACAAGTGTTTTTTTTTCGAGGGTACGCCTGTGGCGTACCTTAGCTTTATAGAAGCGAGAAAAGATGTACAAGAGTTTTACAAATGCGCTAGTTGGAAGTCATAAGCCGACCCCAACCAAGCCTCCACACCACTCCTAATGCTACTCTACTACTCGGATATATGTCGATCCTCCAAAAGCTCCTGCCGTAGCCCAAGTCCTCAAATCGTCGAAGATCAAGTCCACAGTCTCCCATTCATTCTTGACTTGGCTCGATCCGAACACTCTCGCGTTCCTCTGTTTCCAAAGAGTCCAGGAGATGAGCATCACAAATGTGTCAAATCCTTTCCGGGTTTGCTTGTGTATGCATTTTCTAGCTTCCGTCCACCATTGCACCAATTGAGATTCATATGTTGGGCAAAGCTCCATCCTCAATCACATCCTAGTCATGCATCTGTATCACACTTGCCTAGAGAACACACATTGTTGCAGGATGTGGTCAACCGTGTCTTCCTCTTGGTCACAGAAGTAGCACTTTGACGTTTGATCTTGCAAACCGTGCCTAGCCCTTCTATCTGACGTCCACAGTCGATATTGCACTGCCAGCCACATGAAGATTTTGCACGCAAGTGGCGCCCAACATTTCCAGATTGCTCCAAAAGAGTGAAATCTAACTCCTCCCTCACAAAGCATCTTATATGCGGATGATGCTGTGTAGACTCCTGTCACATTCCAAGCCCAAATGGGACTGTCCTCAGTTTGAGCATCCAACTGAACCTCCGAAATGATCTCCCAAAGTCCCATGAACTGGTGAGACCCCCCGTGCATAGGTCACCCACAACGTCATTCATCCATGCATGCGCGCACATCGCATCACGTACCAGCCTCCTGTTGGCCACCTATGTACGGATTGTCGCCACAACCAAGGGGGCTAGATCTGCGATGTTTCCAGACAAAATTTTGTCTCCCGCTCCAACCTTCCATTTAACCAAGCTCCCAAAAGCTTGTGCAACCTTTTTGTCCGCGGTCAAGTTGAGACCTTGCCAAGGCCTGGAAGCATCTGTGCGTCTAAGCCATTCCCATCGTAATCTTAAAGCAATGCCGTGCTTGGATAGATCAATGACGCCCAAGCCGCCCAAGTATTTTGGCCTGCATACCCTTGCCCAGGATACCACACACTTGCCGCCATTCACCTCCTCTGTCCCGGCCCAGAAAAAAGCCCGGCAGCCTCTGTCCACTCTTTCCAGCGCCCATTTTGGCGCCTCCGCATGTTGGAAATATGCCCTAGAGGCAATAATAAAAGTATTATTATATTTCAATGTTCATGATAAATATCTTTTATTCATGCTATAACTGTATTATCCGGAAATCGTAATACACGTGTGAATACTTAGACCACAATATGTCCCTGGTGAGCCTCTAGTTGACTAGCTCGTTGTGATCAACAGATAGTCATGGTTTCCTGACTATGGACATTGGATGTCGTTGATAACGGGATCACATCATTAGGAGAATGATGTGATGGACAAGACCCAATCCTAAGCATAGCATAAAAGATCGTGTAGTTCGTTTTGCTAGAGCTTTGCCAATGTCAAGTATCTCTTCCTTCGACCATGAGATCGTGTAACTCCCGGATACCGTAAGAGTGCCTTGGGTGTATCAAACGTCACAACGTAACTGGGTGACTATAAAGGTGCATTACAGGTATCTCCGAAAGTATCTGTTGGGTTGACACGGATCGAGATTGGGATTTGTCACTCCGTATGACAGAGAGGTATCTCTGGGCCCACTCGGTAATGCATCATCATAATGAGCTCAATGTGACCAAGTTGTTGGACACAGGATCATGCATTACGGTACGAGTAAAGTGACTTGCCGGTAACGAGACTGAACAAGGTATTGGGATACCGACGATCGAGTCTCGGGCAAGTAACGTACCGATTGACAAAGGGAATTGTATACAGGGTTTGATCGAATCCTCGACATCGTGGTTCATCCGATGACAACATCGAGAAGCATGTGGGAGCCAACATGGGTATCCAGATCCCGCTGTTGGTTATTGACCGGAGAACGTCTCGGTCATGTCTACATGTCTCCCGAACCCGTAGGGTCTACACACTTAAGGTTCGATGACGCTAGGGTTATAAAGGAAGTTTGTATGTGGTTACCGAATGTTGTTCGGAGTCCCAGATGAGATCTCGGACGTCACGAGGAGTTCCGGAATGGTCCGGAGGTAAAGATTTATATATGGGAAGTCCTATTTTGGCCACCGGAAAATGTTTGGGATTTTTCGGTATTGTACCGGGAAGGTTCTAGAAGGTTCCGGAGTGGGGCCCACCTGCATGGGGGGACCCACATGAACGTGAGTAGTGGGGGAAAGGCCCCACACCCCTGGTCAAGGCGCACCAAGATCCCCCCTTAGAAGGAATAAGATCATATCCCGAAGGGATAAGATCAAGATCCCTAAAAAGGGGGGATAACAATCGGTGGGGAAGGAAATGATGGGATTTCTTTCCTCCCACCTTGGCCAACGCCCCAATGGACTTGGAGGGCAAGAAACCAGCCCCTCCACCCCTATATATAGTGGGGAGGCGCATGGGAGCTCAACACAAGCCAAGGCGCAGCCCCTCCCCTCCCCAACACCTCTCCTCCTCCGTATATGCTTGGCGAAGCCCTGTCGGAGTACTGCTGCACCAACTACACCACGCCGTCGTGCTGCCGTTGGAGCAATCTTCCTCAACCTCTCCTTCCCCCTTGCTGGATCAAGAAGGAGGAGACGTCTCCCGTCCCGTACGTGTGTTGAACGCGGAGGTGCTGTCCGTTCAGCACTTGGACATCGGTGATCCAAATCACGTTCGAGTACGACTCCATCATCACCATCCCCTTGGCTAGCTTCCGCTCGTGATCTACAAGTGGTATGTAGATGCAAACTCTCTCCCTTGACTCGTTGCTTAGATGAACTCATAGATGGATCTTGGTGAAACCGTAGGAAAAATTTTAATTTTCTGCAACGTTCCCCAACAGTGGCATCATGAGCTAGGTCTATGCGTAGTTCTCTTTGCACGAGTAGAACACAATTTTGTTGTGGGCGTGGATTTTGTCATCTTACTTGCCTCTACTAGTCTTTTCTTGCTTCGGCAGTATTGTGGGATGAAGCGGCCCGGACCAACCTTACACGTACGCTTACGTGAGACCGGTTCCACCGACTGACATGCACTAGTTGCATAAGGTGGCTGGCGGGTGTCTGTCTCTCCCACTTTAGTTGGAGCGGATTCGATGAAAAGGGCCCTTATGAAGGGTAAATAGAAGTTGACAAAATCACGTTGTGGTTATTCGTAGGTAAGAAAACGTTCTTGCTAGAACCCAATTGCAGCCACGTAAAAGATGCAACAACAATTAGAGGACGTCTAACTTGTTTTTGCTGCGATTGATCATGTGATGTGATATGGCCAGAAGTTGTGATGAATGATGAATTGTGATGTATGAGATCATGTTCTTTGTAATAGGATTCATGACTTGCATGTCGATGAGTATGACAACCGACAGGAGCCATAGGAGTTGTCTTTATTTTTTGTATGACCTGCGTGTCATTGAAGAACGCCATGTAACTCACTTTACTTTATTGCTAAACGCGTTAGCCATAGAAGTAGAAGTAGTCGTTGGCGTGACAACTTCATGAAGACACGATGATGGAGATCATGATGATGGAGATCATGGTGTCAAGCCGGTGACAAGATGATCATGGAGCCCCGAAGATGAAGATCAATGGAGCTATATGATATTGGCCATATCATGTCACAACTATATAATTGCATGTGATGTTTATTATGTTTATGCATCTTGTTTACTTAGGACGACGGTAGTAAATAAGATGATCCCTTACAAAAATTTCAAGAAGTGTTCTCCCCTAACTGTGCACCGTTGCTACAGTTCGTCGCTTCTAAGCACCACGTGATGATCGGGTGTGATGGATTCTTACGTTCACATACAGCGGGTGTAAGACAGTTTTACACAGCGAAAACACTTAGGGTTAACTTGACGAGCCTAGCATGTGCAGACATGGCCTCGGAACACGGAGACCGAAAGGTCGAACACGAGTCGTATGGAAGATACGATCAACATGAGAATGTTCACCGACGATGACTAGTCCGTCTCACGTGATGATCGGACACGGCCTAGTCGACTCGGATCGTGTAACACTTAGATGACTAAAGGGATGTCTAATCTGAGTGGGAGTTCATAATTTGATTAGAACTTAATTATCATGAACTTAGTCTAAAACCTTTGCAAATATGTCTTGTAGATCAAATGGCCAACGCTCATGTCAACATGAACTTCAACGCGTTCCTAGAGAAAACCAAGCTGAAAGATGATGGCAGCAACTATACGGACTTGGTCCGGAACCTGAGGATCATCCTCATAGCTGCCAGGAAACAATATGTCCTAGAAGGACCGCTAGGTGACGCTCCCGTCCCAGAGAACCAAGACATTATGAATGCTTGGCAAACTCGCGCTGATGATTACTCCCTCGTTCAGTGCGGCATGCTTTACAGCTTAGAACCGGGGCTCCAAAAGCGTTTTGAGCATCATGGAGCATATGAGATGTTCGAAGAGCTGAAACTAGTTTTCCAAGCTCATGTCCGGGTCGAGAGATATGATGTCTCCGACAAGTTCTACAGTTGTAAGATGGAGGAAAACAGTTCTGTCAGTGAGCACATCCTGAAGATGTCTGGGTTGCACAACCGTATGACCCAGCTGAACATTAACCTCCCAGATGAGGCGGTCATTGACAGAATCCTCCAGTCGCTCCCACCAAGCTACAAGAGCTTTGTGATGAACTACAATATGCAGGGGATGGAAAAGACCATTCCTGAAGTGTTCTCGATGCTGAAGTCAGCAGAGGCTGAAATCAAGAAAGAACATCAAGTGTTGATGGTCAATAAGACCACTAAGTTCAAGAAGGGCAAGGGTAAGAAGAACTTCAAGAAGGACGGCAAGGAGGTTGCCGCGCCTGGTAAGCCAGTTACCGGGAAGAAGTCAAAGAATGGACCTAAGCCTGAGACTGAGTGCTTTTATTGCAAGGGGAAGGGTCACTGGAAGCGGAACTGCCCCAAATACTTAGCAGATAAGAAGGCCGGCAAAACCAAAGGTATATTTGATATACATGTAATTGATGTGTACCTTACCAGTACTCATAGTAACTCCTGGGTATTTGATACCGGTGCCGTTGCTCATATTTGTAACTCACAGCAGGAGCTGCGGAATAAACGGAGACTGGCGAAGGACGAGGTGACGATGCGCGTCGGGAATGGTTCCAGAGTTGATGTGATCGCCGTCGGCACGCTGCCTCTACATTTACCTATGGGATTAGTTTTGAACCTTAATAATTGTTATTTAGTGCCAAGTTTGAGCATGAACATTGTATCTGGATCTCGTTTAATACGAGATGGCTACTCATTTAAGTCTGAGAATAATGGTTGTTCGATTTATATGAGAGATATGTTTTATGGTCATGCTCCGATGGTCAATGGTTTATTCTTAATGAATCTCGAGCGTAATATTACACATGTTCATAGTGTAGATGCCAAAAGATGTAAAGTTGATAACGATAGTCCCACATACTTGTGGCACTGCCGCCTTGGTCACATTGGTGTCAAGCGCATGAAGAAGCTCCATGCCGATGGACTTTTAGAGTCTCTTGATTATGAATCGTTTGACATGTGTGAACCATGCCTCATGGGCAAGATGACCAAGACTCCGTTCTCCGGAACAATGGAGCGAGCAACCAACTTATTGGAAATCATACATACCGATGTGTTCGGTCCAATGAGCGTTGAGGCTCGCGAAGGATATCGTTATGTTCTCACTCTCACTGATGACTTAAGTAGATATGGGTATGTCTACTTAATGAAACACAAGTCTGAGACCTTTGAAAAGTTGAAGGAATTTTAGAATGAGGTGGAGAATCAACGTGACCGAAAGATAAAGTGCCTACGATCAGGTCGTGGAGGAGAATATTTAAGTCACGAATTTGGCACACACTTAAGGAAATGTGGAATCGTTTCACAACTCACGCCGCCTGGAACACCTCAGCGAAACGGTGTGTCCGAACGTCGTAATCGCACTCTATTGGATATGGTGCGGTCTATGATGTCTCTTACTGATTTACCGCTATCATTTTGGGGATACGCTCTAGAGACAGCTACATTCACTTTAAATAGGGCACCGTCTAAATCCGTTGAGACGACACCGTATGAATTATGGTTTGGGAAGAAACCTAAGCTGTCGTTTCTAAAAGTTTGGGGATGCGATGCTTATGTCAAGAAACTTCAACCTGAAAAGCTCGAACCCAAGTCGGAAAAATGCGTATTCATAGGATACCCTAAGGAAACTGTCGGGTATACCTTCTACTTAAGATCCGAAGGCAAGATCTTTGTTGCCAAGAACGGATGCTTTCTGGAAAAAGAGTTTCTCTCGAAAGAAGTAAGTGGGAGGAAAGTAGAACTCGATGAAGTACTACCTCTCGAACGGGAAAGTGGTGCAGCTCAGGAAAATGTTCCTGTGATGCCCACACCAACTGAAGAGGAAAACAATGATGATGATCAAGGTACTTCGGATCAAGTTACTACTGAACTTCGTAGGTCCACAAGGACACGTTCCGCACCAGAGTGGTATGGCAACCCTGTCCTGGAAATCATGTTGTTAGACAACAATGAACCTTCGAACTATGAAGAAGCGATGGCGGGCCCGGATTCCAACAAATGGCTTGAAGCCATGAAATCCGAGATAGAATCCATGTATGAAAACAAAGTATGGACTTTGACAGACTTGCCCGATGATCGGCGAGCGATAGAAAACAAATGGATTTTTAAGAAGAAGACGGACGCGGATGGTAATGTTACCATTTATAAGGCTCGACTTGTCGCTAAGGGTTATCGACAAGTTCAAGGGATTGACTACGACGAGACTTTCTCTCCCGTAGCGAAGCTGAAGTCCGTCCGAATCATGTTAGCAATTGCCGCATACTATGATTATGAGATATGGCAAATGGACGTCAAAACGGCATTCCTTAACGGACATCTTAAGGAAGAACTGTATATGATGCAGCCGGAAGGTTTTGTCGATCCTCGGAACGCTAACAAAGTATGCAAGCTCCAGCGATCCATTTATGGACTGGTGCAAGCATCTCGGAGTTGGAACATTCGCTTTGATGAGATGATCAAAGCGTTTGGGTTTATGCAAACTTATGGAGAAGCCTGTGTTTACAAGAAAGTGAGTGGGAGCTCTGTAGCATTTCTCATATTATACATAGATGACATACTCTTGATGGGAAATAATATAGAATTTCTGGACAGCATTAAGGCCTACTTGAATAAGTGTTTTTCAATGAAGGACCTTGGAGAAGCTGCTTATATATTAGGCATCAAGATCTATAGAGATAGATCGAAACGCCTCATAGGTCTTTCACAAAGCACATACCTTGATAAGATTTTGAAGAGGTTCAAAATGGATCAGTCCAAGAAGGGGTTCTTGCCTATGTTACAAGGTGTGAGACTGAGCTCGGCTCAGTCACCGACCACGGCAAAAGATAAAGAAGAGATGAGTGTCATCCCCTATGCTTCAGCCATAGGATCTATTATGTATGCCATGCTGTGTACCAGACCCGATGTAAACCTTGCCGTAAGTTTGGTAGCAAGATACCAAAGTAATCCCGGCAAGGAACACTGGACAGTGGTCAAGAATATCCTGAAGTACCTGAAAAGGACGAAGGACATGTTTCTCGTTTATGGAGGAGACGAAGAGCTCGTCGTAAAGGGTTATGTCGACGCTAGCTTCGACTCAGATCTGGATGACTCTAAGTCACAAACCGGATACGTGTATATGTTGAATGGTGGAGCAGTAAGCTGGTGCAGCTGCAAGCAGAGCGTCGTGGCGGGATCTACATGTGAAGCGGAGTACATGGCAGCCTCGGAGGCAGCGCATGAAGCGATTTGGGTGAAGGAGTTCATCACCGACCTAGGAGTCATACCCAATGCGTCGGGGCCGATCAAACTCTTCTGTGACAACACTGGAGCTATTGCCCTCGCCAAGGAGCCCAGGTTTCACAAGAAGACTAGGCACATCAAGCGTCGTTTCAACTCCATCCGTGAAAATGTTCAAGATGGAGACATAGAGATTTGCAAAGTGCACACGGATCTGAATGTCGCAGATCCGCTGACTAAACCTCTCTCGCGTGAAAAACATGATCAACACCAGAACTCTATGGGTGTTCGATTCATCACATGGTAACTAGATTGGTGACTCTAGTGCAAGTGGGAGACTGTTGGAAATATGCCCTAGAGGCAATAATAAAAGTATTATTATATTTCAATGTTCATGATAAATGTCTTTTATTCATGCTATAACTGTATTATCCGGAAATCGTAATACACGTGTGAATACTTAGACCACAATATGTCCCTGGTGAGCCTCTAGTTGACTAGCTCGTTGTGATCAACAAATAGTCATGGTTTCCTGACTATGGACATTGGATGTCGTTGATAACGGGATCACATCATTAGGAGAATGATGTGATGGACAAGACCCAATCCTAAGCATAGCATAAAAGATCGTGTAGTTCGTTTTGCTAGAGCTTTGCCAATGTCAAGTATCTCTTCCTTCGACCATGAGATCGTGTAACTCCCGGATACCGTAAGAGTGCCTTGGGTGTATCAAACGTCATAACGTAACTGGGTGACTATAAAGGTGCATTACAGGTATCTCCGAAAGTATCTGTTGGGTTGACACGGATCGAGATTGGGATTTGTCACTCCGTATGACGGAGAGGTATCTCTGGGCCCACTCGGTAATGCATCATCATAATGAGCTCAATGTGACCAAGTTGTTGGACACGGGATCATGCATTACGGTATGAGTAAAGTGACTTGCCGGTAACGAGACTGAACAAGGTATTGGGATACCGACGATCGAGTCTCGGGCAAGTAACGTACCGATTGACAAAGGGAATTGTATACAGGGTTTGATCGAATCCTCGACATCGTGGTTCATCCAATGACAACATCGAGAAGCATGTGGGAGCCAACATGGGTATCCAGATCCTGCTGTTGGTTATTGACCGGAGAACGTCTCGGTCATGTCTACATGTCTCCCGAACCCGTAGGGTCTACACACTTAAGGTTCGATGACGCTAGGGTTATAAAGGAAGTTTGTATGTGGTTACGAATGTTGTTCGGAGTCCCGGATGAGATCCCGGACGTCACGAGGAGTTCCGGAATGGTCCGGAGGTAAAGATTTATATATGGGAAGTCCTATTTTGGCCACCGGAAAATGTTCGGGATTTTTCGGTATTGTACCGGGAAGGTTCTAGAAGGTTCCGGAGTGGGGCCCACCTGCATGGGGGGACCCACATGAACGTGAGTAGTGGGGGAAAGGCCCCACACCCCTGGTCAAGGCGCACCAAGATCCCCCCTTAGAAGGAATAAGATCATATCCCGAAGGGATAAGATCAAGATCCCTAAAAAGGGGGGATAACAATCGGTGGGGAAGGAAATGATGGGATTTCTTTCCTCCCACCTTGGCCAACGCCTCAATGGACTTGGAGGGCAAGAAACCAGCCCCTCCACCCCTATATATAGTGGGGAGGCGCATGGGAGCTCAACACAAGCCAAGGCGCAGCCCCTCCCCTCCCCAACACCTCTCCTCCTCCGTATATGCTTGGCGAAGCCCTGTCGGAGTACTGCTGCACCAACTACACCACGCCGTCGTGCTGCCGTTGGAGCAATCTTCCTCAACCTCTCCTTCCCCCTTGCTGGATCAAGAAGGAGGAGACGTCTCCCGTCCCGTACGTGTGTTGAACGCGGAGGTGCTGTCCGTTCAGCACTTGGACATCGGTGATCCGAATCACGTTCGAGTACGACTCCATCATCACCATCCCCTTGGCTAGCTTCCGCTCGTGATCTACAAGTGGTATGTAGATGCAAACTCTCTCCCTTGACTCGTTGCTTAGATGAACTCATAGATGGATCTTGGTGAAACCGTAGGAAATTTTTTAATTTTCTGCAACGTTCCCCAACACCGCAACCATAAGGTGGTGCGTGGCACGCGCCCTCATGACTTGGTTGACGAGGATAAGCCTCCCAGGTCTAGTCACCAAGCCCCTTTGCCAACCTGGCAGAATGTGAAGGGCCGCATCCACAATCGGCTGCCACTCGGATCTTTTGAGTTGTTTGATGCTTAACTGGAGGCCTAGGTATTTGCATGGAAAGGCGGAGATCTTCAAGGGTAGCACCGACTTGACAAGCTCTTCATCCTCGCTCTCAGCTCGGATCATGATTGCCGCAGATTTGGCGAAGTTTACTTTCAACCCTGATGCCACTCCAAAGATAGTGAGGGTTTCCATAATGAACAGGAGATCAGGCCAAGTTGGTTTTATGAATAGCACTACGTCATCTGCATACAGAGACAATCGCTGCATCGGGCTGCACCCATTGATCGTGCTCATCACTCGAGCCTCATGCGCCTTAATAATAATTGCCATAAGAACATCCATGGCAATAACAAAAAGCAAAGGGGAAATCGAGTCTCCTTGCCTCAATCCTTTAGCGTGCATGAACTTGTCGCCGGCACATCCATTCACCAACACTCTTGAGCTGGCGGTGGTAAGGAGAATAGCGATCCAAGATATCCAATGTTCCGAGAAACCTTTGGCTCTGAGCACTTCAAACAGAAATGGCCAAGCCAGGGAGTCAAAAGCTTTTGTAATGTCTAGCTTTAGCAGAACACCTTTCGCTTTCCTACGGTGCATTGTGCGTGCCATTTGCCTCACTAGCAGAAAGTTATCATGCAAGCATCTCCCCTTGATGAAAGTAGACTAGTTCGCCTATACTAGCTCTCCCATGCGCGGTCTGAGCCTTGCAGTCAGAAGTTTGGAAGCAATCTTGGGCATGCTATGCACTAGGCATATGGGTCTAAAGTCGAAAACAGTGCAAGCTTCTGGTGACTTCGGTAGAAGAGTGATCAAAGCTTGGTTTAGCCTCCCAAAACCCCTTCCGTTTCCAACAAAAAGCTTGTGAATCGCGGCAATGAGGTCCTCCTTGATCACCTCCCAAGCTTTCTGGAAAAACAATCCTATGAACCCGTCCGGCCCAGGTGCCTTGTCCGAGTGCATATCCTTGATAACAGCCCAGATCTCGTCCTCAGTAAACACTCTGTCTTGCTTAGAAAGATCAATGTGATCGACTCCCAATCCCTCCAAGTCCAGAGTGAACTCTCGTGCCACATCCTTGCCCAACAGATCTTTGTAAGCATTGTAAAAGGCTTCCTCCTTGTGTTTCTGATCTGTGATTATACGACCATCCATATGCAAAGAAGGGATGTAATTCTTCATACGCCTCTCATTCGCCACCAAGTGAAACAACTGCGTGTTCGCATCCCCTTCTTGAAGCCATGTTATCCTCGACCTTTGCCTAGCAATGGTCCTTTCTAAGGAAGCCAACCCTAGCACAAGCTGCTTAAGGGTTCTTCTGAGCCATCTCTCCTCCTCCGTAAGCCTCCGATTTTCCTGAGCGCAGTCGAACCGCATGATGACAATGTTAGCGATGGCAATTTGCAGCTTGATATTACCTATCTCCTTTTGGCCCCATGTGGCAAGAGCTCTGGCCGTGTTACGAAGCAAAATGTCAAGCCACATGAAAGGATCGGTGATGTGCGAATCACAGGTCCAAGCCTCTTTGACTACCACAAGAAAACCTTCCATTTTGACCCAAAACTTCTCGAATCGGAACCTCCTCCTAATGTGCATGGACTCTTGGAGCATGAGGTGTAAAGGGAAATGATCCGAGTACTCGGTGGATAAAGCTTGCAGCAGACACTCCGGGTGCTCGAGCTCCCAGTCGACAGAAATGAATGCACGATCTATCTTTGTGAGGGTGGGCGTCTCCCTTTCATTGCTCCAAGTGAATTTGCGCCCGTGCAAGAAGAGCTCCTTGCGAGTGTTATTGTCGACAAAACGTTTAAACTTCCCCATCATTCTCCGATCAAAGTTGGAGTTGTTCTTGTCAGCGGCATAGAGAATAAGGTTGAAGTCACCGATGACTAGCCATGGCCCGGGACTAAGCGACCTCCTCTCCGATAGCTCATTCAGGAAGCTAATCTTTTGATCGTCCTCCTGCGGCCCATAGACGACAGATAACCACCATGGCGTCCCCTCGGTAGGCGAAACATATGCAGTAATGCAATGGGAGTCGTTGACATAGTTTGTCAACCGAACCCTCGTGGTATCCCAAGCCACGAAAATACCTCCTCTAGTCTCCGACGCTGGTAAGTAAGTGAAACCATCATAATTAAGACCCATGCATTGCAAGATTACATACTTGTCCACCACTTCTAGCTTAGTTTCTAAAATACAAACGATCGCCGCATGGACAGATTCCACGAACCCTCTAAGCGCCTTCCTCTTGGCTGGATTGTTAAGACCTCTAACATTCCAGCACACTAACTCCAAGGTGTTTCCTGTCATCAGGCAATGATGACTCCAACACCACGGTGGACCATGCCCCTACCGCGCCAAAAGGGGCTCGGCCAGCCCGGTCTCCCCCACTAAATTTAGCGGTATTGCCTTCCCGAAAATGGCCGCAATAGCCCTCAATTGCGGCTCCTGTAGTGGCGAATCGAAGACCGTACGTAGCTGACCTAGCGCGTCCTCGGAGACCGCCAGATCATCGCAGTTGAAACCCAGGGTTTCCAACAACACCGTTTCCGCAGCCGATGCCTTCGTCTTCCTGGCGCCACCAGAGCAAATAGACCGGGTGGTACGGCACGGCGTGAATGGGTCCTGGCCCAATTTGACGCCTCTCAGACCCTCGAACTCCTTGAGGAGAGGAGGTGCAAGCTTCTTGAGAAGGCCCGCACAAAAAGCCTTATGTTACCCAGCGCCACAATTTCCTTGGCTGAAAGCTGCCCCTCTTGGTGTTGGTTAGCCACCACACACACCATAGCCAATGTATCATTTGCGCAATGCAGCGGCTCATGCATGCATGCACTAGACGTAGTCACATCAGCGCGTCCCGACTCCTGTAGCCTGGCCTCGTTGTCCGGCGAAATCCCTCCTGGAACGGCAAAATTTCGTGTTTTGACCCTTTTGTGAAACAAAATCGAGATCTGACACCAGTCTAAAAACATTTCGGGATTTGACCCTTTTGCCTACCGCCAAGAGGCTCGGCAGTAGGATCGTATAGCCTACCGCTGAGCACTGCGGCGGTAGCAAACTTTTCCACATCAGCACCGATAACTGCCGCCGTTCCCCCTCCGTCACACCCTACCGCCGCCCCACCCGGCGGTAGGTTGTCTGAACCTACCGCCAGAGTCTCCGGCGGTAGGGTGTGGACATATATAAACCGCGGGCCGGCCGCCCACACCCCTTTCTCCCCCACCCAGCCGCCCCCACCACGAAGAATAGAGCAAAACTGCTCAAAGTCGCCCTCTCTCATCCCCTCCACTCCCCTCTACCGCTGCGTTGCTCGATTTTTTGGTCACAGAAGATTGGCGTGGGGGGAGGCATCCTACCGCCGGGCCGGATGGCGGTAGGTCGTGGCCGGCTACCGCCGAATACTATGGCGGTAAGGTTTGGGCATTTATAAAGCCAGCCGCCCGCGCCCACCCCACCACAAACCCTAATCCCCACCCACCCAGCCTTCTTCTTCTTCTTCTCGCCCATTTTCTCATCTCCTCCACTTCCCCACTCCGATCTTCTTCGTTGATTCATGGATTTTGCGTATCGAGATGGCTATGGAAAGAGGAAGGTAAGCTCCTCCAATCCCCCAATTACTTTGAGTCAATAATTCCGCTTTCTTATAGCCATATGAGGAACCCTATCTAGTTGATATGATGAACCCTAGAACCTAGATGAACCCTAGAGCCTAGATGAACCCTAGAACCTAGATGAACCCTAGAACCTAGATGAACCCTAGAGCCTAGATGAATCCTAGAACCTAGATGAACCCTAGAACCTAGATGAACCCTAGGTTTAGTCTTTCTTATAGCCACCACCACCATCATATGTGATGACTTATTGTGTGAATATTGTAGATATTTGTTTTGCTTGCATTAGAACAAATATTCATGTTTAATTAACTTTATCCAATCAATGCTTATATAAGGAACATGGCGCCACCACCACCACTTGATGAGGACTATGAAGATGAAGACCCACTTGAGGAAGCCATCTGTGCTCAAAGAGTGAGGCTGAGCGAACAGGAGGTGTGCAACCTATGGGACAACTTTCTGCCACGTGCTGAATTGATCGGGGCGCCATTCGTGACCCGTCTGACAACTACCATGGTCGATCGACATGAGATGGTATGTTTTTAGTGTAGAATCCAAGTAATTGTTAATAGTTTAGATAATCCATACTTATTAATTGATATGTTTTTCTTATTCAGAAATTGCCAAAGAGCCTATCCGAGAGTTGTGGCATCGAGGCTGATGAAGAAGGCTATCCTGGAATACGCCTTACCGCAACGGGCCCCGTCACTACTTGTGCGTACGGCGTGGACACGGACGGCCGCACAAATTTAAGCACACATGGGTGGAAGAGCTTCCTCGTAGACAAGAATCTTCATGTTGGACAGGCCATCCTTATTACTATCAGGAAGACCACCCATCAAGGCTTGAAGATGATGATAGTCATCGATATCATCTAAACTATATATGTGTGTGGCTGCTGATGATCGTCATGTTTGATTTCTACCTATGGATGAAACCTTTTATGTGGTCGATGACCGTTGAACTCGTTAAACTTCTTATGTTGCATTCGTACTATGTTATGTGATCAAACTATGTTATTTGGTACTTGTTTCTTAGTCCGTAATGGCAAAATTTTGTGGATGTGATCAAACTATGTTATGTCTATAAAATTGTGCTTATGTTATGTTTCTTATGTCTATAAAATTGTGCTTATGTTATGTTTCTTCTGTTATGTCTTATGGCGAAAAAAAAATTGAAGACAAAAACAAAGTAGTTAAGTTTAGTGCCAACCTACCACCAGGGAACTCGGCGGTAGGTTTGTGCGGGCTACCGCCGTGGTCTTTGGCGGTAGGTACATCAGCACCCGTTAACGGATTGACGGCCGTCAGGCACACCTACCGCCGGAACCTGCGGCGGTAGGCTGTGCAACTCTATCGCCTGAGGTTCTGGCGGTAGCAAAAGGGTCAGATTTCAAAATGTTTTCAGACTGGGGTCAGATCTCGATTTTGTTTCACAAAAGGGTCAAAACACAAAATTTTGCCTCCTGGAACCACCTCCCCTTCCTCTGCCATTGGCTGCATTAAAGTCGCCACCGGGGCCCATCCGTCAACAGCTTTGTCGGCCAGTGGCGCCTCCTCGAAATGAGGAGAGAGGTGCTTGTGGTAACATAATATGTTACCATAACATAACGCACCCCAATACAAAATGAGTCTACAACATAATAAATGAAGGCTTGCATGACACTACACTTATGTTACTACCCACTATGATGGTAGTAACATAGACTAGTAACATATGCATGTTACTATTCTAAGTTACTATGCACTATGACTAGCCTCATGGGAGTGCAGCGTTGTCCCTTCCTCGAAATCCGTGGCACGCTGGCCAGTGGCGGACCCCACCTGCAGATTCTGCGAACTCTCCACCACTAGCACAGCACCAGCGCTGGGCAGTTTTGGATCCGCCAATGCCGCAACGTCCTGCACCTTATCTGTTCCCTCGGGATCGGTAGTAGGCCCCAAATCAATCATCAGCTGCATGCCTCCATTATTGGCCATGCGATCCCCGGTCGCTCCTTGGTCAATGGACTTTTCAAACGAGCCATCGCTGCGCTCTGCTCCACAATAGGTAAAGCGGCCTCTGGCGTAGTCCTGGCTCCACAGCTCGGACCCGGATCTTCTGTGGCCAGCCTCGCTACATGTGGGGCGCGAAGCACCGGATCTTCTGTGGCCAGCCTCGTTGCATGTGGCACGCGAATAACAGCTTCCTCAACCTCCCTCCGTGCTGCAGGTGGCACATGCACGGCCATATCCTCGACCTGCCGCCTCGCTCCCATCGTCACAGCCACGGTGGTGATCATCGGTGCCCGCGCCGACTCCTCCGTGCTACGGGCCATAGGCGGGATCCTCCATTCTGACGGCCCGATGCGACCCGTCAGCGCATGCAGATAGGAACCACCGTGCACTCCGCTTGCCGGCGCCCCACCGCGGTGATCACAAAGTCCCCTTGTCGACAGCAATACTCGCCACACACCCCGACCGGAGAAGTCCTCGGAAACGTCCGGCATCCCGTTTTGGCTGCTCCCATCCGAACTAGGCGGCCGCAACCAACACTGCGGTCCCTCATGATCTCGCATCCGCCCAATGTGAATGAGCGTCTTGTACTCCAGAAGGGCTCGCGACATGGGCCGCCGCGCCGCCGGACCTCCAAACACCTCCGGCTCAGGCACCCAGGTACGTTTGGCCACCAGAACCTCGTCCGGGTCGACGCACCATGCCCGAAGCTTGAAGAGGGACAAGTCCTCTCTATTCTCTGTCTCCAGCGCCAAGCTTTCCACCAGGCACGACAAGCCAAATCCGCCGCCGTCTCGGTCGTCCACGCATGAGATGGGATCCCCTCAATCATAATGTCCACTTGAGTGCGCATTACTCTAGTGACAACAAGAGCTTGCTTGAGCCACGTTTGAAGAACAGCTTGAAGAACCCGTGCTCGACGGTGCCCGCCGTCAAAGCTCTTGCGCAACTCCGGCGCCGCAAAAACAACCAAGAAATCCTCCGGGTGGTACTTGTGGATGGAGAACTGATGGCGGGGTATGTGCAGCTCCTCCGACAAAGCTTCGGCCGCCTCCTGGCATGACACCGCTGGCCGTGTGCCTCCAACATAGGCCACCACCGCCAGCCCCAGGTGTTGCTCGAGATCCTCCATCTCCTGCGTTCGGCGGAGCACACAGATACTCCCGGTAGCGGCAGCGGCAGCCGATGCCTGCCCAGACCCCGCAGGTGCGGTGTCGGCCAGGACTGACGAGGGCCTCTCCAAGGGAGTGGCCTGCCTAGTCGCCGGTGACAGCCTGTTCGCAGGTCCAGCCTGCATCGACGGCTACGACGCCCGCGCTACCTTGGCCACCGCTTCACGCCGGAGATCCTCCTCTGACCTGGGGCTCCTAGGTCGCTTGCAGTCCGTGGAGATGTGCCCCTCCAGGCCACACCGGATGCAGAGCGGTGGGAACTATCAATCCTCCCGTCGATGCCCCTCGCAAAAGCAGTTGAAACAGAGCCTGAATAGGTCTGCCGGGATCTCCCTCCGCTCCGGCGAAGAGGCCGGGGAACGCGACGAACGCGGCCGAGCCCCACCCGCCGTCGTCTGCTTCCTAAAAGCCTTTCTTTTGCGCCACAGAGCCTTGCGCGACGGCCCAGGTTTGCGCCATGGCGCGACGGTGCCCGCGGCTGGCCCAGGAGAGGCCCCAGCCGGCGCGCCTCCAGCCCCGGTCGACTCTCCCAATCCGATGATGGTGGCGTCGCTCCGCCGGACACCGAGCAGAGACGACAACGACAATGCCACAGATCACATCGCCGAGGATCCCGGTCATGAGGGAGCTGCTGAAGGTGGGTCGTCGGTTGTCGTGCAGTCACTACAGGATATTGAAGAAGACCCGTCCACGCCTTCGCACGATAGTTCGGTATGTGTGTGGCATTTCAAATGAAGATTTTACTATCTCTGTCTTGGTTTATTGGTCCCATTCATACTTTGTGATTTTGACCTTAGATTTAGGACGCCGCTAACTGCCACACGTGTGGGGGTTAAGGGATCTGCCCACATGTTGTATGTGGTGCCTAAGAGGACCAGCCCACATGTTTGTGTGTGGGCAAAACAGCTAGCGCCCACACGCCTTTTTTCCTTCCGGTCCCTCTTATACGCGTGCGTGTGGGCGAAATAGATAACGCCCACACGCCCGGTACGTCAGGCCTCGTACCTCGTGGTCCCGCACGTCCCACGTGACACTTTACTGCGCGCACGCAGTTGCCATGGGCCGGACCCTCGTCTATGTTCGTTTAAGTGCAGTTGCCATGTCGCTGAACTACGGTTGCCATGTCGGACAACTATAATTGCCATGTCTGCTCAACTGCAGTTGCCATCTTAGGTCAAAGTTCCAGATTGCCATTTTTTGGACAACTACAGCTGTTGCCATGTGTGGTCTGGTCTACTGCAGTTGCCATGATTTCAAAACTTTAGGAGTTGCCACCTACTAACACTATGCAGTTGCCATGTAGCGCTACAAAAAATGGCATGGCAAAAAAACATGTTCGGGTAAAAGAGAGTTGCCATGTGCTCGCAAGCACGTTAGGGCAGTTGCCATGTAAAAAGAAAGAGTTGCCATCTGCTTACGTGCATGCTAGGGCAGTTTGCCATGTACCATGCAAAACATATGGCAACTGCCATGTTCGGATAAAAAAAAAGAGTTGCCATCTGCTTGCAATCACACTAGGGCAGTTGCCATGTACACTGCAAAACGCATGGCAACTGACAGCTTGGGTCTGGGAGAGGAGGCGGGCGTGTGGGCGAGATGGCAAACGCCCACACACCAGCCCTTGTGCGTGACTGAAAACTGGTGTGTGGGCGAACTGCTAAACGCCCACACACCGGCCCCTCCGTTTGGTAAAACGGATGTGTGGGCGACCTCTCTCACACACCACACACACGCCTTGTCCTACGTGGCACAGAAAATCGATCAGATTGTGCCAAGATTCGTGCATATAGTACTGGACGGTGATGGATGCGTGTTGTCGAGATGGTCAACGCCCACACGTGTGGGCGTTAACATTTCCGTAGATTTAACTACTCCCTCCGTTCCCAAATACTTGTCTTTCTAGGCATTTCAAATGGACTCAACATACGAATGTATGTAGACATATTTTAAAATGTAGATTCACTCATTTTGTGCCGTATGTAGTCACTTGTTGAAATCTCTAGAAAGACAAGTATTTAGAAACGGAGGAAGTACTAAATTGTTAATGCATGTCACCGAAAATAGCATCATTAAAACTATGTATAAATACAGATCCAATGAATATTCTCTGTGACATGCATTCATATTTTGTTAGCCCAATTTATTGTTAAAATTTAAACAAAATACAAAAGAACCAATAAACGAGGACGAAGGCTTACATTTTCAGTTTTTCATGCGCTATTGTGTGATCGTGTCGGCGTGGTTTCTTGTATGGTGGTTTTGTCAGGAGGAGGCTGGCGACATGGAAGATGCTATGTACGAGAAGCTCAAAGACGCGATTATGGAGGCCGGGAGCCTCAGGCACGAGGCGTACGAAGAGACTCGACGGCGGCAGAAGGCCGACCGGGACCTGGCCGACGCGTCCATGATGGTAAGTTTCTGAATACAGCAGATGAGATCGCTTTGCTTCGATCAACGAGTCAGATTGTCGACCATCATCTGATTTTGATTGGGTGCAGGCGAGGGACGCAGAGAGCTCCTACCATGGCGAGGCGAGGCGGCGTAAGGAGATGGAGGAGAGTCTGGCGAGGGAGCGCGCGGCCATGGAGCAGGAAAGGCGGGAACTCGACGCCATTCTCGCGAAGATACGGGAGGTTGATGAGCGCAGCGCCGAGCTCGAGCTCCAGGTCACCGACTCAGGGCACGTGATGAGCGAACTCGATGTCAGGATGTCGGAGTCGTGCTCTGTCCTCGACGCGCTCAGGCTGGAGCGACGAGGAGAAGGGCCTGCAGCTGACGAAGAATCCATGCCTGTGGTGGATGGCAGTAATCAAATCGTGAGTTTCTTGCGGCTTGCTTTGTCGGAGCTGGAGGAGGCGACCGATCGTTTCAACGAGTCTGCCATGGTAGGAGGCGCCGGTGCCGACAGCCGCGGCCGCGTGTACAGAGGGAGCCTCCGCGGCATGACCGTCGCCGTCAAGATGATCTGCCCCGACGTCGCCGTCGACGAGGCGCGGTTCGGTCGTGCAGTGGACGCCATCGCCAGGGCGAGGCACCCAAACATCGTCGCGCTCGTCGGCGCGTGCCCGGAGGCGCGCGCCGTGGTGCACGAGCTCGTGCCGGGCGGGAGCTTGGAGGACCGTCTTGGAGAGGAGGCGCCGCCACTGCCGTGGCACGCACGGTGCGGCGTCGCGTACCGAACCTGTTCCGCTCTGGCCTACCTCCACTCGACGGCAACAGTGCATGGCGACGTCCGTCCAGCGAATATCCTCCTGCAGGACGAGCGGTGCTCCTCGAGCAAGCTCGCCGGCCTCGGCATGCCTTGTCTCGTGGCGCCGCCACAGCTCCCCAGCGGCGTCGCGCTGGCGTACGTGGAACCTCGGTACCTGGTGACGGGGGAGCTGACCCCGCAGTGCGACGTGCATGCGCTGGGCGTGGTCCTCCTCCGCCTGGTCACGGGCATGCCGGCGTTCGCGGCGAAGAAGGCGGCGCAGAAGGCCGCCGACGGGAGCACACCCTGGCACGAGGTGGTGGACGCGAGTGCCGGAGGGTGGCCGATGGAGCGCGCCACGGAGGTCGCGCTCCTCGGGCTGAAATGCTGCGACGCGGTCGAAACCAGAGGACCACGTCGCCGGGCCGAGCTTCTGGATGAGGCGCTGAGCGTGCTGGAGGCCGCGACGGATGCCACGCCGGGGAGGACGTGGTCGTCGCTCTCGGCGTCGACGGCGTCCGACAGCGGCGGCGCTCCGTCCTACTTCCTCTGCCCGATACTCAAGGTATGCACATGTGCATTCGATCATATTACAGGCGCTCGGCTTTCCGAAATGATGCGAAGTGATGAATAACTGATGTGCCTTCGCAGGAGGTGATGATGGATCCGCAGATCGCCGGCGACGGGTTTACCTACGAGGCGGAGGCGCTGAAGGAGTGGCTCGGGAGCGGACACGACACGTCGCCGATGACCAACCTCAAGCTTCCCACCGATGAGCTCATGCCCAACCACACACTCCGCGCCGCCATACAAGAGTGGCGACACACGAGGCCTAGCACCTTCCATCGGTACCAATAACAGATGAGAAATTCAGATTGTTCCAACCATCGCATTTAGCAGGAAAAACGTTCGTGTGTTTGAAAAGCTTTTTTAAAAAAAAAAAGAGGATAGACCCCTCGCCTCTGCATCTGGACGGTGTTTGAAAAGCTAGAAATGATCACATGGTTTTGCTTTCAAACGTGTTCTTTGTGTCCTTGTAGAGAGCAATGTACAAAGAAAGGCAATTAACTAATAGAGGATTGCACCATCGATTTTGCGTATATGAGCAATTCTAGCATATTCGACAAAATTTGGATTGCGAAAACTGACAAAAGGACATTGCCAAAAACTATGCAATCTGACGCATAATCCAGATAACGGGTGCTTACCACTTGGAATAAGCGGGTACCTACCTAAAAACGATCAACAACTCCAAAAAAAAAAGACAACTAGTGCTTTAAATTTCAGCCCACTTGTGGGACTCACACGTTTGTGAGACGCCTTTTCCCCCTCTTTTCTTCGTCACATCTCTCAATTGCATCGTAGTGCCGTCGCGTCGTGCAACCCCGTCGCCCGCCATGCCCAACGTCAGGAAGTCGTCGGGGGTTCGTCGTGCGACGCTCCTTCTGCCTTAAGCCACTAAGGTTGCCATGTATGCATGCACGCCTCCGTGTGCCCAGCCCATGGCGTGCCCATGGCCACCGCCCCGGTCGACAGACAGGCCCACGGCAACAAGCACCACCACGACCGCTTATCGGGGGAGGCGTTGCTTGTCATCCATGGTGACGGTGAGCATCACCGACTGCTCCCTGGCGATGTTGCACCACCGCATTGGTATGCACGCACAAACACATCACGCACACAACATACTTAGAGCAACTTTAGCGGTTCCCCGAAAAGTTATGTTTGAGGAGATTTTTTTCTGGTTTGACGGATTAAGGCATATCTAGCAGATCCCCTAAACTAATAATCTCTCAAAAATGTAGGTTTGTATTCCTTCAAAATAATCTTCCCTCGGTTGGCCGAGATCATCTCGACAAACCAAAGCATGTTCATCGTAGACCGTTGTGTCCATGACAACAACTTTCTTGCCCACCGAACGAGACGTCTGCCGAACAATCTTAAATTCCCAGGAGTGCTTCTCAATCTTGACAACGTGCGTGCTTTTGATTTGGTTTCATAGCCATTTCTTCTGGAAACCCTGCAACACTTGGGATTTAGTCGAGGATGGTGTGACTGGGTGTCCATCCTCATCTCCACCGCTTCTACTCGCATCCTTGTCAACAACAGTCTACCCCCTAGTGTCACATGCTTGTGGCATGTGTCAGGGAGACCATCTCTTGCCCATGCTCTTCGCCATCATCATCGGCACATTTAATTCCTTGTTGGAGCATACTTTGCACACCAATTTCTCTGCCGCCTTACCACTGCACGCAATTACATCTCGCGCTTCACCAATGATGTTATCATTTTGGCCATCCGAATCCGTCCGAGCTGATGATCATTTATGAGCTTTTGGGCGTGTTCGGAGGTGATTCGGGCCTCCGCACAAACTTCTTCAAATGTTTAGCCATGCCAATCCAGTGCACCCCGGCAATCTCTCCAATGCCATTGGAGTGCTGCTTAATTTCCCAGCCACCGTCTTCCCCATTCAATACATTGGGTTGCCCCTGGCGATGGCAAGTTTCCTTCCTCTGACACTCATGCCACTTGTTGACAGAATGATCCGTAAGATGACCACCTAGAAGGCATCCCATCTCTCACGCGGCGAGCGCCTTGTCTTGGTAACCAGGGTCATCCACGACTTTCTGTGGCATGGCCGCAAGGATGCCAGGGCTGGTAACTACCTTGTTAGGGCATCGCCAACACCGACCCATAAATTTCCTCCAGCATCCGTCAGCGCACAAGGGGACCAATCCGCAGACACAGATGCAAGAGGCGGCCATCCAATGCTGACTGCATACATTTCAGCAACTTTTTGAACCAACCGGAAGGCATTCGTGCAAACACATCGGATTTCTTACAAACCAGACGAAAACATTTACATTTTGGACATATTTTAACCAAAACGGTAAAACTAGTCCACGGCGGGTCCCTTTGTCTTCCCTATGTTCGGCAACCCTCTCATCAGACTCCCGAGAGCCTCGAAGGTATATTCTTCCCCTTATCTTCCCTATGTCCGGCTGCGCCGCTCATTAGAGTGGCAAAGCGGGTGTTTCGGCCGGAGGGGAAGGGTGCCTACTTGAAGGAAATATGCCCTAGAGGCAATAATAAAGTTATTATTTATTTCCTTATTTCATGATAAATGTTTATTATTCATGCTAGAATTGTATTAACCGAAAACATAATACATGTGTGAATACATAGACAAACATAGTGTCACTAGTATGCCTCTACTTGACTAGCTCGTTTATCAAAGATGGTTATGTTTCCTAGCCATGGACAAAAGAGTTGTCATTTGATTAACGGGATCGCATCATTGAGAGAATGATGTGATTGACTTGACCCATTCCGTTAGCTTAGCACTTGATCGTTTAGTATGTTGCTACTGCTTTCTTCATGACTTATACATGTTGCTGTGACTATGAGATTATGCAACTCCCGTTTACCGGAGGAACACTTTGTGTGCTGCCAAACGTCACAACGTAACTGGGTGATTATAAAGGTGCTCTACAGGTGTCTCCGAAGGTACTTGTTGGGTTGGCGTATTTCGATATTAGGATTTGTCACTCCGATTGTCGGAGAGGTATCTCTGGGCCCTCTCGGTAATGCACATCACTATAAGCCTTGCAAACAATGTGACTAATGAGTTAGTTACGAGATGATGCATTACATAACGAGTAAAGAGACTTGCCGGTAACGAGATTGAAGTAGGTATTGAGATAGCGACGATCGAATCTCGGGCAAATAACATACCGATGACAATGGGAACAACGTATGTTGTTATGCGGTTTGACCGATAAAGATCTTCGTAGAATATGTGGGAGCCAATATGGGCATCCAGGTTCCGCTATTGGTTATTGACCGGAGACGTGTCTCGGTCATGTCTACATTGTTCTCGAACCCGTAGGGTCCGCACGCTTAAAGTTCGATGACGGTTATATTATGAGTTTATGTGTTTTGATGTACCGAAGGAGTTCGAAGTCCTGTATGAGATCGGGGACATGACGAGGAGTCTCAAAATGGTCGAGATGTAAAGATCGATATATTGGACGACTATATTCGAACTTCGGAAAGGTTCCGAGTGATTCGGGTATTTTTCAAAGTACCGGAGAGTTACAGGAATTCGTATTGGGCCTTAATGGGCCATACGGGAAAGGAGAGAAAGGCCCCAAAGGGTGGCGGCACCCCTCCCCATGGACTAGTCCGAATTGGACTAGGGAGGGGGGGGGCTTCCTTCCTTCTCCTTCTCCTTTCCCTTTCTCCTACTCCAACTTGGAAGGGGGGGGATCCTACTCCCGGTGGGAGTAGGACTCCCCTATGGCGCGCCTCTACCTGGCCGGCCGCCCCCTCCCCCTTGATCCTTTATATACGGGGGCAGGGGGGCACCTCTAGGCATAACAACAATTGATCTCTTGATCTCTTAGCCGTGTGCGGTGCCCCCCTCCACCATAGTCCTCCTCGATAATATTGTAGCGGTGCTTAGGCGAAGCCCTACGACGGTAGAACATCAAGATCGTCACCATGCCGTCATGCTGACGGAACTCTCCCTCGACACTCGGCTGGATCGGAGTTCAAGGGACGTCATCGAGCTGAACGTGTGCAAGAACTTGGAGGTGTCGTAGTTTCGGTGCTTGATCGGTCGGGCCGTGAAGATGTACGACTACATCAACCGCGTTGTTCTAACGCTTCCGCTTTCGGTCTACGAGGGTACGTGGACACACTCTCCCCTCTCGTTGCTATACATCACCATGATCTTGTGTGTGCGTAGGAATTTTTTTGAAATTACTACGTTCTCCAACAGTGGCTGAGCCTAGGTTTTATGCGTTGATGTTATATGCACGAGTAGAACACAAGTGAGTTGTGGGCGATACAAGTCATACTGCTTACCAGCATGTCGTACTTTGGTTTGGAGGTATTGTTGGATGAAGCGGCCCGGACCGACATTACGTGTACGCTTATGCGAGACTGGTTCTACCGACGTGCTTTGCACACAGGTGGCTGGCAGGTGTCAGTTTCTCCAACTTTAGTTGAACCGAGTGTGGCTACGCCCGGTCCTTGAGAAGGTTAAAACAACACTAACTTGACGAACTATCGTTGTGGTTATGATGCGTAGGTAAGAACGGTTCTTACTCAGCCCGTAGCAGCCACGTAAAACTTGCAACAACAAAGTAGAGGATGTCTAACTTGTTTTTGCAGGGCATGTTTCGCCACATATTGCTTCTACGACTATCGCAACTTATTTGTGGCACTGCCGTTTGGGTCATATTGGTGTAAAGCGCACGAAGAAACTCCATAAAGATGGATTTTTGGAATCACTTGGTTATGAATCATTTGATGCTTGTGAACCGTGCCTTATGGGCAAGATGACTAAAACTCCGTTCTCCGGAACAATGGAACGAGCTACTGATTTATTGGAAATAATACATACCGATGTATGCGATCCAATGAGTGTTGATGCTCGTGGTGGGTATCGTTATTTTCTGACCTTCACAAGATGATTTGAGCAGATATGAGTATATCTACTTAATGAAACACAAGTCTGAAACATTTGAAAAGTTCAAAGAATTTCAGAGTGAAGTGTAAAATCATCATAACAAGAAAATAAAGTTTTTGTGATCTGATCGTGGAGATAAATATTTGAGTTACAAGTTTGGCCTTCATTTAAAATAATGTGGAATAGTTTCACAAACTCATGCCACGTGGAACACCACAGCGTAACGGCGTGTCCAAATGTCATAACCACACTTTATTGGATATGGTGTGATCTACGATGTATCTTACCAATTTACCACTATCGTTTTGGGATTGTGCATTAGGGATAGCTGCATTCGCTTTAAATAGGGCACCATCAAAATCCTTTGAGACGACACCGTATGAACTATGGTTTAGCAATAAACCTAAGATGTCGTTTCTTAATGTTTGGAGTTGCAATGCTTATGTGAAAAAGTTTCAACCTGATAAGCTCGAACCCAAATCGGAGAAGTGCGTCTTCATAGAATACCCAAAGGAAACTGTTGGGTACACCTTCTATCACAGATCCGAAGGCAAGATATTCAGTGCTAAGATGGATCCTTTCTAGATAAGGAGTTTCTCTCGAAAGAAGTGAGTGGGAGGAAAGTAGAGCTTGATAAGGTAATTGTACCTTCTCCCGAATTGGAAAGTAGTTCATCAGAGAAATCAGTTCCAGTAATTCCTACACCAGTTAGTGAGGAAGCTAATGATGATGATCATGAAACTTCAGATTAAGTTACTACAGAACCTCGTAGGTCTTCCAGAGTAAGATCCGCACCAGAGTGGCACGGTAATCCTATTCTGGAGGTCATGTTACTAGACCATGATGAACCTATGAACTATGAGGAAGCAATGATGAGCCCATATTCCGCAAAATGGCTTGAGACCATAAAATCTGAGATGGGATCCATGTATGAGAACAAAGTGTGGACTTTGGTGGACTTGCCCGATGATCGGAAAGCCATAGAAAATAAATGGATCTTCAAGAGGAGGACGGACGTTGATAGTAGTGTTACTATCTACAAAGCTCGACTTGTCGCAAAAAGTTTTTCGACAAGTTCAAGGTGTTGAATACAATGAGATTTTCTCACTCGTATCGATGCTTAAAGTATGTCCGAATCATGTTAGCAATTGCCACATTTTATGAAATCTGGCAAATGGATGTCAAAACTTCATTCCTCAATGGATTTATTAAAGAAGAGTTGAATATGATGCAACCAGAAGGTTTTGTCAATCCTAAAGGTGCTAACAAAGTGTGCAAGCTCCAGCAATCCATCAATGGACTGGTGCAAGCATCTCGGAGTTGGAATATACACTTTGATGAGTTGATCAAAGCATATGGTTTTATTCAGACTTTTGGAAAGGCATGTATTTACAAGAAAGTGAGTGGGAGCACTACAGCCTTTCTAATAAGTATATGTGAATGACATATTGTTGATCGGAAATGATGTAGAATTTTCTGGAAAGCATAAAGGAGTGTTTGAAAGGAGTTTTTCAAAGAAAGACCTCAGTAAAGCTACTTACATATTGAGCATCAAGATCTATTGAGATAGACCAAGACGCTTGATAAGATTTTCAATTAGTACATACCTTGACAAGATTTTGAATTAGTTCAAAATGGAACAGTCAAAGAAAGAGTTCTTGTCTGTGCTGCAAAGGTATGAAGCTGAGTGACACTCAAAACCCGACCATGGCAGAAAATATAAAGAGAATGAAAAGTCATTCCCTATGCCTCGGTCATAGGTTCTATAAGGTATGCTATGCTGTGTACCAGACCTATTGTATACCTTGCTCTGAGTTTGGCAAAGGAATACAATTTTGATCTAATAGTAGATCACTGGACAGCGGTCAAGAATATCCTTAGTGAGGACTAAGGAGATGTTTCTCGATTATGGAGGTGATAAAAGAGTTCGTCGTAAAAGTTACATCGGTGCAAACTTTTATACTGGTCCAGATGACTCTAAGTCTCAATCTGGATACATATTGAAAGTGGGAGCAATAAGCTAGAGTAGCTCCATGCAGAGCATTGTAGACATAGAATATTTGCAAAATACATACGGCTCTGAATGTGACGAACCCGTTGACTAAACTTCTTTCACGAGCAAAACATGATCATACCTTAGTACTCTTTGGGTGTTAATCACATAGCGATGTGAACTAGATTATTGACTCTATTAAACCCTTTGGGTGTTGATCACATGACGATGTGAACTATGGGTATTAATCACATACAGATGTGAATATTGGTGTTAAATCACATGGTGATGTGAGCTAGATTATTGACTCTAGTGCAAGTGGGAGACTGAAGGAAATATGCCCTAGAGGCAATAATAAAGTTATTATTTATTTCCTTATTTCATGATAAATGTTTATTATTCATGCTAGAATTGTATTAACCGGAAACATAATACATGTGTGAATACATAGACAAACATAGTGTCACTAGTATGCCTCTACTTGACTAGCTCGTTTATCAAAGGTGGTTATGTTTCCTAGCCATGGACGAAAGAGTTGTCATTTGATTAACTGGATCACATCATTGAGAGAATGATGTGATTGAATTGACCCATTCTGTTAGCTTAGCACTTGATCGTTTAGTATGTTGCTACTGCTTTCTTCATGACTTATACATGTTCCTGTGACTATGAGATTATGCAACTCCCGTTTACCGGAGGAACACTTTGTGTGCTACCAAACGTCACAACGTAACTGGGTGATTATAAAGGTGCTCTATAGGTGTCTCCGAAGGTACTTATTGGGTTGGCGTATTTCGAGATTAGGATTTGTCACTCCGATTGTCGGAGAGGTATCTTTGGGCCCTCTCGGTAATGCACATCACTATAAGCCTTGCAAGCAATGTGACTAATGAGTTAGTTACGATATGATGCATTACATAACGAGTAAAGAGACTTGCCGGTAACGAGATTGAACTAGGTATTGAGATACCGACGATCGAATCTCGAGCAAGTAACATACCGATGACAAAGGGAACAACGTATGTTGTTATGCGGTTTGACCGATAAAGATCTTCGTAGAATATGTGGGAGCCAATATGAGCATCCAGGTTCCGCTATTGGTTATTGACCGGAGACGTGTCTCGATCATGTCTACATTGTTCTCAAAACCGTAGGGTCCGCACGCTTAAAGTTTGATGACGGTTATATTATGAGTTTATTTGTTTTGATGTACCGAAGGAGTTGGAGTCCCGGATGAGATCGGGGACATGACGAGGAGTCTCGAAATGGTCGAGACGTAAAGATCGATATATTGTACAACTATATTCGGACTTTGAAAAGGTTCCGAGTGATTCGGGTATTTTTTGGAGTACCAGAGAGTTACGGGAATTCGTATTGGGCCTTAATGGGCCATACGGGAAAGGAGAGAAAGCCCCCAAAGTGTGGCCGCACCCCTCCCCATCGACTAGTCTGAATTGGACTAGGGAGGGGGCGGGCCCCCTCCCTTCCTTCTCCTTCTCCTTTCCCTTTCTCCTACTCCAACTTGGAAGGGGGGAAACCTACTCCCGGTGGGAGTAGGACTCCTCTATGGCGCGCCTCTACCTGGCCGGCCGCCCCTCCCCCTTGATCCTTTATATACGGGGGCAGGGGGCACCTCTAGGCATAACAACAATTGATCTCTTGATCTCTTAGCCGTGTGCGGTTCCCCCCTCCACCATAGTCCTCCTCGATAATATTGTAGCGGTGCTTAGGCGAAGCCCTGCGACAGTAGAACATCAAGATTGTCACCATGCCGTTGTGCTGACGGAACTCTCCCTCGACACTTGGCTGGATCGGAGTTCGAGGGATGTCATCGAGCTGAACGTGTGCAAGAACTCGGAGGTGTCGTAGTTTCGGTGGTTGATCGGTCGGGTCATGAAGACGTACGACTACATCAACTGCGTTGTTCTAACGCTTCCGCTTTTAGTCTACGAGGGTACGTGGACACACTCTCCCCTCTTGTTGCTATACATCACCATGATCTTGTGTGTGCATAGATTTTTTTTTGAAATTACTACGTTCCCCAACACTACTCCGCTTCCGTGAAGCCGAGGCGAGGGCCGATGATGGTCAGCGCTGAACCGGGCAAGTCACCGGATGCGCATGCCGGTGACATGCCGATGGTGGCCTTCCTGGGACCCAAGGGGTGGCGACCTCTCGTGTTCTAGT
Organism: Triticum aestivum; assembly: GCF_018294505.1. Taxonomy (NCBI): domain Eukaryota; kingdom Viridiplantae; phylum Streptophyta; class Magnoliopsida; order Poales; family Poaceae; genus Triticum; species Triticum aestivum. The sequence goes on from NC_057807.1 coordinate 371,811,466, forward strand.
TTCCCTCGATGTTGGCGACGGCGGCCTCCCGTGTTCTACTTTTCCTCGATGTTGGCGGTAGCGGCGGGCGCAGACGCACTGACCACTGACCCGTCGATCTCCACGTCTTTCTCCAAGAACCGGGTGCGGTGCCGGCAAAGTTGATGGTGGATGGCACAACGGCTGGCCTCGTCCATGATAGCCATGATGCCCGTTCTGCCGTGCTCCCCCGCGTGCCTACCTAGAGCAACTCACCACTCCTTCGCGAGCTGGATTGGATCGACAAGTTGTCGAACCACACGTCGGCTTGGACTGGCAACTTGCTCCATCGGGCTAGGCAAGGGAGGTGGAGCAGTGAGCTGCCTGGCTCGTATTCGGCAGGCCCGACGGGCCACCCAATCGGTTTTTATGCCAGAGAACTGCTCTTCCTGCTCATCGGATGCCATCGAAAGGTGGAGAAATGGTGGAAGAAGGAGATGGGAGCGGCGGAGTGGTATGATTCTTTCTCGACGTCTGGCCTCCTTTAAATAGCCAGTTGATGGGAGGAGCTTGCTCGTCATTGTGTTTAATATCGACCGGCTCATGAATGAACGTCTGACCGGAGGAGGTTTCTCAGCACACATGCGGGGGTTAATGGGGACATTCGAATGCGGCGAGGAGGCGTGTTCAGCTGGACGTGCAGCGGGTGGCACCCTCGGTCGGCGCACCGCTTCAATGGCGCATGCAGTGAGAGGACGCGTTCACTATGGGCCGACTCAATGTGGAGCTGACGGTCTACAACGGCATGAGTGCGAGCAGCTAGCGCCAGATGGGAACGTGCGCGGGCGAGGGAGGGGGCTTTTGGATAGGCCATGGTGGTCAGAAGCGGGCGTGGGTGCTATCCGAACATCCGCAAAGCCCCCCGACGTTTGTCTCCGGTTTGCGGGAGAAAATGCTTCTGGACCGCCCCGCAGACCGATGAAGGACCGCGTTAGATGGCTCAACATGTCCGGACCGCGCGGTCCGGACACTTGCGGGCGGTTTGAGGGTCGATGTTGGAGATGCCCTTAGCTGGCCCAAAGTATGTCATCCTCTCTAATTTTGCAGTCTGGCTATCTGCAATCTTCATCGCTCAGACATCGCTCCTCGCACATGCTAGCTCTGGCTTCAATCGATGACCCGTCTCGGCCTTATTTCCACCTACAACTTCCCTACGAACCTAAGGTCCGGGGGTTCTTCCGCGCCTCCATGATCTGGACTTTAGGGGATGGATGACTGTGTCGCTCTGGATGGACCACTGGCTAGAGGGTCGTTCCATCACCGAGCTCGCTCCCACGCTCACTGCGCTCATGCCCCTCCGATGCCGACACACTCTCCTATTATGTGATTATTTCGCGCACCTAACCTAGAGCCATGCCATCATTCTCACGAGTTGGTTTACATGGAAATAGTGCAACGCAACCATCATCGATGGTGTGCACCCCTCCACGGCAAAGCTCATCCACGACATCCAAGAGAAGGCACATTGTTGGGTTAGGGCCGGTGGCAAAGGGCTAGACAAAATTATCCATGTAACATGATTTCCTTTGTTGGTGTTGAGCAACCCCTCTCCCTCTGGTCATCGTGAATTGTAACGCCAACTTGTATGTATGGCTAGGAGCTACACTTTGCACTTTCTTCCACCCTATCAATGAAATGGTACACTATTAGCATATTCGAAAAAAAGAAATTTTTGAATCACATGTGGTGAAGAAGATATCCACCGACTATAACAATGCTCGGATTTATCGCCTCTCTACCGTCGAATAGATTTCATCCCCATCTCCAAACCAATATCACAATAGCTAAATGTTAGTCGCCTGGAAATCTGATTTGGGTCAGTCGATTTTCGCTGGCAGGAAGGAGGCGTCAGAGGTAAGGAATAAACAGCCGCAACCGGGGGGAGGGAGGAGGGCTCGCCGAAGAAGCTTCCCCATGATCTATCCTAGGATGGGGGTGGGGAAGTTGTGCAAGTTCGTCGGAGAAAAAACCGGCGAGGCCCTCGGGCTAGAGGTATGTCCGGGGGCGACAGCAAGACGGGCAGTGAAAGGTGGGGTCGCGGAGCGCCGCTGGCCGTGGGCGGCGTCAGCAGGCGGTTTATCCGGTGGTCACTCGGCGGTTCGAAGGAAGAAGAGGGTGGTTCGAGGTTGAAGACACACATCTAGCCGTCGGTTTTTCATCAAACGACTGAGAACCTTGTGGTCGAAAGAAACCCTGAACGCCTTTCCAAGAAAAGGCCTAAATATTCATTTTACTTTTTTAGGGGAAATGTTGCTGCATTACTTTAAACATCAAATCTCCGAATGTCATCCGAGATTACATCCAACACAAAGTCTGGGGGTGTCGTGGTGGGCGCACGGCAGATGCCAAGGGATGGGTAAAGAGAGGAGGAGGCTCGAGGGCGCTGGTGGCTCTAGAGGCGAGGTTGGCATGCGTGGGCGTGGGACGCCGTACATACCCAGGTTCGGGGCTCTCCGAAGAGATAATACCCCTAGTCCTGCCGACTTTAGTTGGATGATCGATAGTACAATGTTGCTCCTGGAGCTGTATGGAGGAGGAAGGAAGCTGGCCAAGACTTGGGCTGCTCCTTCTCTCTGGTGCTGCCGTTGGGTGGCTAGTCCTATGCTCACTTGTGTTTCTCTTGTGTCTCATACATATGCCTCTCTCTGTAGGCGTGGGTTCCTGGGGGGTTTTTATAGATCAACCCACCCAGGGTTACAATGGTAATATGCCGAGTCGGTGGGTCCGTATTTTCGGTGTCCGGGATACTGGGCTGGGTCCCGCTTGAGGGCTTGTGGTTCGCCGGGTTCCCCTAGGTGCGGGCCCCGCGTGCCTAGGGGAACTGTTCGCCGTCTTGTTGATCGTCAGGGTGTGGCCGAGTCAAGTCGTGTACAGTGCTCTCCGTTAGGTTGCCGCTTACTGCCGTCAGCGATGAAGGCGGGAGCACTATTGCCACACCAGCCTCGGTCAGCGGGTAGGTAAGGGGCACTGTTGCCACGCTCCGGCTGACCATAGGCATGGGCGGAAGCACTGTAGTCTTGGTCATCGGTGATTGAAGTCTCGTCCCATCGTACGGCCTGGACGGGACAGGAGCTGACACGTGGCTGGGTTGCCGTGCACGCCATGGGTGGGGTCGGCTTGTTGGGGAAGCCTTGGTGGCGCCGGGTTGGGTTGTCTTGCGCGAGTCGCCATGGCCGGGTCGACGTACCTTGCCGAGTCGAAGGGCTTGGCTGGGTTGCGGGCCTTGCCGGGTCGAGCGACCCGGCCAGGTGCATGCCGGTTCGCGGGGCGATGCGGGCCCCGCCGTTTTTGAAAAGGATCCGGGTTCTGTTGCCTGCCCGGGGTTCATACCCTCGAGAGTAGTCCCCGAAGCTGTGAAGGTCCGCCGTCTTCAGATGAGTGGGCCTTCGCAGTTTCCCCCTTGAGCAAGGCGGATTCTGCGAGCGCCGGGTCCGGCAACCCCCACTATGTGCCAGTTTTCTCGGAAATCGGATCGCGGCATCCCAGACGTGGCGGGAACCAAGGAGTCTGCCGAATCTTGAGGCAATCCCTCGGGCTTCGCGCAGGCGCCATGTGGTGCCCGGAAGCCGGAGGGGCCTGACAGGCCACGCGCGTGACGGGACCGGGCGACGGGCCGGGGCCCGCCGCCGCATGCCCTTGGCCCACGCGCACGGATTTATTGTGGCATCCGGGGGTCGGTTTCTCTTCCCCGGGCAGTTACTGCGCGTGTACGTGCGCACTTATTGCGGGGTAGTGGAACAGGTGCGTGCAGACGATCCCACTTCCCCACGTTTGAACCGAGGGTTATAAATTGAGGGGGGGGGCAAGGGGGCGGCGGGCATCATTCTTGCTCGCGCCCTCCTGTCCCCTGCTCCTGCTCTGCTCTTCGCCACCGACGCATAGCTGCGCCCGCAGCTCCGAGCAGAGCTTCCTTTGTTGTCCATGCTCTCTCTTCTTCTTTTGTCCATGGCGCTGCCGTCGGGCTCCTGGATGGGCTCTAACGTCACCCCCGAGGACATCACTCAGCTTCGAGCTTCACGACGCCTGCCATGGGAGACGGACGTCGGCGTCCGCCTGTCGGACGGCGAGCAGAGGCCCCGACCCGAGGGGCAGGAGCGCGTCGTCTTCATCATGCATTTCGAGCGCGGTTTTGGGCTGCCGGCGAGCACCTTCTTCCGCGCGTTCTTGGAGTTCTTCAGGCTCCAGCCACATCATCTTGGCGCTGGTGCCATCGTCCAGCTCTCCGGCTTCGTGACCCTGTGCGAGGGGTACCTGGGGGTCGATCCCACGATCGACCTCTGGGCGCGCTTCTTCTCCTTGAAGCAGCAGGGCCCAGCGGCCGGGGAGTTCACCGACTGCGGCACTGCCGTCATTTTGAAGCGGTCGGGGGCTGATTTTTCCAAGATTCCGCTGGAGGATTCTGCCAAGAAGTGGCAGAACTCCTTCTTCTACGTCCGCAACCACGGTGCGGACCATATCAATCTTCCCCCCTTCGCCGTCGCGCCGCCGCGGGCGAAGACGAACTGGGGCTACTCGCCCCGGCGCCCGTCGCAGGAGATCGTCAACCTCTGCGAGCGGGTGACGGTGATGAGGACACAGGAGAGGCTCACCGGCACCGACCTCCTTCCCGCGTTCATCACACGCCGGATCCTTCCGCTTCAGAGGCGCTCCTGCCTCATCAGCGAAATGATCGGCCTTCAGGACCCCAACCGGATGGGGTCGACGCGGCTGTCTGCGGAGCAGGTCGCGCGCGGCGTGAACGACATCTCCAAGGCCATCCTTGGAGAGGACTGGCGGTTCGGCAAGGCGTAGTACAGCCAGTCGAACCCGGCACTGCAGGTGAGTGTGTGGTCTTCTTACTTTGCTGCTGCACATCTTCTCATTCGTCCCGATGCTACACGGGAGATACTTCTGAACGCGATTCGGCATCCTTACGCCCGGGCTTCATCGCAGGTGGTGCCGGCGGCACCAGAGGAGACTGCGGCCCAAGGCGGCGAGGAGGTGGCCGAGTCCGACACCGGCGCTGGGCGACATGCGGGTAAGTCCTGAATCTTTCTTTCTTCATTTGTCTTGAATCATGTCACGGTGCGGGCGACACTGACGCCGATTGTTGGTGTAGTGGCATTAGGCGGGGGAGGCAGCGACGCGGCCGGAGCCGGGTCCTCGCATGGGGTGGCGCCGAGCCGCCCGCATGGGAAAGACAGCGCGGCGCCGCGACCCCGGGCCCTAAAACGCACGACGAACCCGGCCGAGCCTGGAAGGCCGGCCAAGAGAAGGCGCGGCGGGAGGCCGATCCCGGTCCCGGTCTTGACGGGGTAAGCTTTTATGTTTTGCGTGCGTCCGGATTGCTGAGCCGGACTTGTCTTCTTTTTTGGCTTATTCTGTCGTCTTCTTCAGGTCGCCAATCGCGCTGGCGAGGGCGGCGGCGGAAGCCGCGGCCGCCGAAGAGGCCGCGTTCCACAAGAGCCAGTCCGACCTCGCCGACCAAGCCGAGGCGGAGGGACGGGCAGACTCGAACCTCGGCCTGGACCCAAACGACGCCGAAGCCTTGGCTTGGAGGGACAGGAACCGGGCCGAGGCAGAGCTGGAGGCGGGTCGGTCCGGGCTTGGACCGACATGGCGGCAGTGTGGGCGCGAGCCAGCGCGAGATGCCGGAGGGCACGATGGTGGCGGCGATGGTCTTTGAGCCATCGTTGGTGAGGGAGCGCGGCCGGGGAGGCCGGGCTGAGGTGGTGATTCTCGACCAGGAGGTCATGGAGGTGGAGGGTGATACCCCACCGCAGGACGACGTGGTCGTGCGCGCGGGGGATGATGGTGGTGGAGGCGGAGTCGTCTTAGAAGAGGCGCCGCAAGCGGCGGTGCTAGAAGCGCCACTGGTGTTGGAGGAGGTGCCGCGGACGGTGGTGCCGGAGGCCACCCCGGCAGCTGGGCCGGTGGTGGCGCAGCAGGATGTCCCGGCGTCGGACCGGAGGCGGCGACGCAGGGCGTCCCGGCATCCGGGTCCGTGTCGGAGGAGGTGCTGGCCGCGTCGCGAGTGGCCAGCGGGGAGCACGTCTTGGTGCCCCGGCAGGGTGGGCACGTCTTGAGGCCACCAAGGTGGTGGAGACGCAGCAGGCCCTGGTCGAGGCGGACCAGCAGCGCGGCCAGCTGGCCGACGACAAGGGCCAGCTCCAGGCCGAGGTGGATCGCCTGTGGGAGCAGGCCACCGCGGTTGAGGGGGCCCGTCAGGATGAGGCCCACCGCCGTGAGGCGGCCTAGAAGGCGGCCGAAGACAAGGACGCCAAGCTGAAGGCGACCCTTGCTATGGCAGTCAATCTGGAGAAGGCGCTCGAGGAGCGCGACCGTGCCATGGAGCGGGAGCGGCGTGGTATGTTGCTTGAGGCGCAACACCTGGAAGAGTCCTTCTCCAGTAAGTGTTGTTTCTTGTAGTTTGCTGGGCCAGGACCCGACCTTTCTTCCTTGTTGTTCTTCCTTTAACTTGCTTCTTTCTTCGCGACAGGGGCCTTCCCGGAGACGCAGCGGCTGGCGGAGGAAGCCGTCCGCTATCACCGTGACCCGACCAGCATTGCCGGGTCTGGAACGGATCCGCGGACGGCCTGGACCTTCCCGGAGATCATTGCCGCCGCTGAGGCCCACCTGCGGGTCTTGGGAACGCAGATGGAGAGGCTGTCCCGGGCCCGCACTGTGATGACAGAGGCCTTGTGGTCGGATTCCGTCCATCCATGCAGCTTCTCGTGCCTGACGCGTTGGTTGGAGATGGGTCCGGACCGTCTTGGCGAGTGGCGCGTTTCCGCCGCTCGTGCCGGTGCTGAGATGGCGCTCTAGTTCACGCTGTCTTGGCATTCAGATCTTCAACTGGACGCGCTGATGGGTCAGCGCACCGGCTCGGAGCAGTTGCTATAGGAGCAAGCTGGCCGGATCGCCTCCCGGGCCAGCTACATCGCCGAGTTCGCCTTCCATGACGAGTTCCATCCGGAGCGGACGAAAGACGGCAGGGCCATGGATGGCAACGACTACGGCTTGCTTCTTCACGACTCGGAGGGGAGCTCGGAGGAGACCGGCGTCTACAGCGACGCGGATGCCGAGGAGGACACTGGTGCCTCGCTGGACCCGGAGGCCGGCAGGGGAGAGTCGTCGACGTCGCGACGCGGCGCTGGGGATGCCTGAGACACTTTGTGTAAAAACTGTTAAGTAGCAGGTCCACCCACCCACTGGGGTTTTTAGGCTGTAATGAACTCGGGCCGTGGGCCTTTGTTGAAATATTTGTGTGTAAATGTTGTGAGTGCTTTTTTGCATTTTGGCTTCCGCTTTTTTGAACCGATTTCATACGCTTTTCCTCTCTCAAACCTCCCCCACGCGAGTTAGACGGCCGAGGCTCCGGTCCGTGACAAGGAGTTTTATTCTTCGAGAGGGGCACGCAGAATTCGGGTCCTTAGAAGCATTGAGCGCGAGCGAAACACCCACTGGGCCGGCTGGCGGCAATCCGGCTTAGCCGGTTGGTGAGTAACCGGTCGGCGGCTACTAAATTGATGAGTGACTGGCCGGGTTGATCGACCCGGCGGCCTTTGACTTAGTGTATGAATCATAGAGGAGCTTTGGCCCATTGTGCTTGCCCGCCGATAGCCAAAGCTGGATCTACGGTTTTAGGGCGAAGTGGGGGACCGTGGCATCCTAACTTTATCAGGAATCACCAAGTAAGGCAGCAGGGTGGTGACCGAGCCGGCCTTCCCCCGAGCCCCCGGGTCGAGCGAGCCGAGCTGGTGGCCGGGTTCAGTGGTGCAGAAAAAATGGGGACGCAATAAATTGGTCGACAAAAGGCAGCCCCCGAGTCTTATTCAGGGACCCCGTAGTTTCATGTGTTTACAAAAGGCAACGATACATATACTCGTGCGGCTAACTGTAAAACGGGCAGAGGAGTTCCGTGTTCCATGGCCGGGTCGTTTCTTCATCGGCGGTGTCCTTCTTGTGCTTCTTTGACTTGCGTGCGTCGATGAGGTAGTAGGCATTGCGATCGTGCAAGGCCCTGCTCACAATGAATGGGCCCTCCCATGGAGAGGACAACTTGTGCTGGCCTGCCTGCTCCTGGACGAGGCGGAGGACGAGGTTGCCCTCACAGAATGCGAGGGGCTTGATCTTCTTGTTGTGGTAGTGCCTCAGGCATTGCTGGTAGATGGCCGAACGGCTGAGTGCCAGAAAGCGCGCTTCCTCGAGCAGGTCGATGTCGTCTTCGCGTGCCTCTTTGGCTTCAGCTTCGGTGTACATCGTGACGCGCGGCGAGTCAAACTCGACGTTGGTCAGGATGACGGCTTCGGCTCCATAAACGAGGAATAACGGGGTGAACCCGATCGACCGGTTCGGCGTGGTGCGTAGACTCCAGAGAACTGCCGACAACTCGTCAAGCCAGCTGCCAGGTGAGCGGATGAGTGGCTCGACGAGTCACGGCTTGATGCCGGACATGATGAGCCCGTTGGCCCGCTTGACCTGACCATTGGACTGTGGATGTGCCACGAAGGCCAGGTCGAGGCGGATGCTGGAGACGGAGCAATATTGCTCGAGCGCGCCCTTGGCAAAGTTGGTGCCATTGTAGGTGATGATACGGTTCGGCATGCCGTAGCGCACCGCTATGTCCTTGATGAATCGAACGGTTGTTGGCCCGTCCAGTTTCTTGATTGGTCTTGCCTCGATCCACTTGGTGAACTTGTCCACTGCCACCAGCAGGTGCGTCATGCCGTCTCGAGCGGTTTTGAAGGGTCCCACCATGTCGAGTCCCCAGACCGCGAAGGGCCAGGCGATCGGTATGGTGCGGAGTGCTGACACCGGCTGGTGGCTGCGTTTGCGGAAGCGCTGGCACCCCTCAGACTTGAGCACGAGTGACTCAACGTCTTCGAGGGTCGTGGGCCAGTAGAAACCGTGGCGGAACGCCTTGGCCACTAGGGATCGCGATGTGGCATGGTGCCCGCACTCGCCCTGGTGAATGTCGAGGAGGATGTCGATGCCCCGATCCTGCTCGACGCAATGCTAGAACACGCCGGTGGAGCTGCGCTTGACGAGCTCGTTGTTGATAATGATGTAGGCGGACGCCCGGCGCTGCACTTACCGAGCCTTGGTTTCGTCCATGGGGAGAACGTCATTCTCCAGAAATTCTGGTATTGGCAGGGCCCAAGACGGGGCCGCAACCACGGTGAAGACGGCCACCTAGGTGGGTTCCGAGTCGGCGGCCCCTGGGCCGAGTTGAGCAGCCCCCGGGTTGGGGACGGCGACGGCCAGGTCCGGGGTGATGGTGGCCGGGTTGAGCTGAGCAGCCCCTGGGTCGGGTTCAGCAGCCCCTGGGCCAGCTTGTGGTACGACCGGGTCATCTGGGACGTGGATGGATGATACGTCTCCAACGTATCTATAATTTTTGATTGTTCCATGCTATTATATTACCGTTTTTGGATGTTTATGAGCTTTATTTTACACATTTATATCATTTTTAGGACTAACCTACTAACCGGAGGCCCAGCCCATATTGCTGTTTTTTGCCTATTTCAGTATTTCGAAGAAAAGGAATATCAAACGGAGTCCAAACGGAATGAAACCTTTGGGAGTGTGATTTTTGGAACGAACGTGATCCGGAGAGCTTGGAGTGCAAGTCAAGAAGCTGCCGAGGAAGCCATGAGATAGGAGGCCGCCCCCCCCTGTAGGGCGCGCCCCCCTGTCTTGTCGGCCCCTCGGGCGGCCACCGACGTACTTCTTCCTCCTATATATACCTTCATACCCCGAAAACATCCAGGAGCACCACGAAACACAATTTCCACCGCCATAACCTTCTGTATCCGCGAGATCCCATCTTGGAGCCTTCGCCGGCACTCTGCCGGAGGGGGAATCGACCATGGAGGGCTTCTACATCAACATCCTTGCCCCTCCGATGAGTTGTGAGTAGTTTACCATAGACCTACGGGTCCATAGTTATTAGCTAGATGGCTTCTTCTCTCTTTTTGGATCTCAATACAATGTTCTCCCCCTCTCTTGTGGAGATCTATTCGATGTAATCTCTTTTTGCGGTGTGTTTGTCGAGATGCGATGAATTGTGGGTTTATGATCAAGTTTATCTAAGAATAATATTTGAATCTTCTCTGAATTCTTTTATGTATGATTGAGTTATCTTTGCAAGTCTCTTCGAATTATCAGTTTGGTTTGGCCTACTAGATTGATCTTTCTTGCCATGGGAGAAGTGCTTAGCTTTGGGTTCAATCTTGCGGTGTTCTTACCCAGTGACAGAAAGGGTTGCAAGACACGTATTGTATTGTTGCCATCGAGGATAACAAGATGGGGTTTATATCATATTGCATGAGTTTATCCCTCTACATCATGTCATATTGCTTAATACATTAATCTGTTCTTATGAACTTAATACTCTAGATGCAGGCAGGAGTCGGTCGATGTGTGGAGTAATAGTAGTAGATGCAGGCAGGAGTCGGTCTACTTGTTATGGACGTGATGCCTATATACATGATCATGCCTAGATAATCTCATAACTATGCGCTTTTCTATCAATTGCTCGACAGTAATTTGTTCACCCACCGTAATACTTATGCTATCTTGAGAGAAGCCTCTAGTGAAACCTATGGCCCCCGGGTCTATCTCTTATCATATTTGCTTTCAATCTACTTTATTTGCATCTTTACTTTTTGCATCTATATTATAAAATACCAAAAAAAATTATCTTATCTTACTATCTCTATCAGATCTCACTTTCGCAAGTGGCCGTGAAGGGATTGACAACCCCTTTATTGCGTTGGTTGCGAGTTCTCAGTTTGTTTGTGTAGGTGCGTGGGACTTTTGAGGAGCCTCCTGCTGGATTGATACCTTGGTTCTCAAAACTGAGGGAAATACTTACGCTACACTTGCTGCATCACCCTCTCCTCTTCGGGGAAAACCAACGCTAACTCAAGACGTAGCAAGATGGATTTCTGGCGCCGTTGCCGGGGAGGTCTTCGCTCAAGTCAAGACATACCAAGTACCCATCACAAACCCATCTCCCTCGCATTTACATTATTTGCCATTTGCCTCTCGTTTTCCTCTCTCCCACTTCACCCTTGCCGTTTTATTCGCCCTCTCTTTCCCAATCTCCTCCTTTAATTTTCACTTGCCTTTTTTCCGTTGCCCGTGTGTTTGCTCATTTACCTCGCCATTATGGCTATTCTTCCTATCCTCATTATTACTCCCGAACATAAAATTCTTAATTTTAAGCAAAGGGAGGGAGAAAATTTAAAAGATGCTTGGCATAGAATTTGCAATGCTCAAAATAAATCTTCTAGGAAGCTTTCTACTTCCGTTCTTCTTCGTAATTTTTATGTAGGCATTACTCCTTGGAATAGATGTGTTCTTGATACTGTTGCCGGAGGTGATTTCTTGAGTAGCCATACGTTTGATGCTTATAATGCTATGTTACATTTGTTTGGCCCACCACCTCTTTTGGTTAATGGAACTGTTTTAACTTTAGAACACGTTATGCAACGGCTTGATATTATTGAAAATAAAATTGCCACTGTTGAGTTGATTGAAAATTTGGATAAAAAGATTCATAATCTTATCACCCAATATGAATCTAGGGTTGGAGTTACTTTGAAAAATCTTAAAGAGAAAGAACCTATAGTTAATGAAAAAATAGATCTTGATTCTGCTAGAATTGGTAAACTTGAGGATATAATTACCAACTTAGGTTCGGCGTTTTCTCCCATGAAAAACACTCCAAAACCCCCTACAAAAACCACCAAGTTTATCTATGTTCCTAAAAATAAAGGTGAAACTTCTAGTAAGGGAGACGCGGACCTCAAATCTATTTGTGTTCTCCCCAATGGTCTCTCTATCATTAAGGAACCTTTTGCTACCAGTGAATTTCTTGAATTTTTGCCAAAAGTTTTAGCCATTACTAAAAAGGGAGAGATCCCTAGAGATCACAATCTTGCTACTTATGAATTTAGTGCCAAAGATGGCACTACTTAGATCTATCTTCGCTTTTATGCCTAGCTAGGGGCGTTAAACGATAGCGCTAGTTGGGAGGCAACCCAATTTTCTTTATGTTTTTTTTTGCTCCTGTTTAGTGTTAAGTTTTGTTTCTACTCTCTGTTTAGATGTGTTTTCACATTTTATTTAGTGTTTGTGCCAAGTAGAACCTATAGGATAAACTATGATGATAGTTGATTTGATTCTGCTGAAAAACAGAAACTTTGCGCTCACGAGCAAAAATTCAATAAATCACAGAAACGAGACTTTGCATTGATTCTTTCTTCTGCTGATCAATAAACAAATTTTCCAGTACTTCCTATTTTCGTAGGATTTTTAGAGTTCCAGAAGTTTGCGTTAGTTACAGATTGCTACAGACTGTTTTGTTTTTGACAGATTCTGTTTTTCGTGTGTTGTTTGCTTATTTTGATGCATCTATGGCTAGTAAAATAGTTTATAAACCATAGAGAAGTTGGAATACAGTAGGTTTAACACCAAAATAAATAAATAATTAGTTCATTGCAGTACCTTATGTGGTGATTTTGTTTTCTTTCACTAAGGGAGCTTATAAGATTTCCTGTTGAGTTTTGTGTTGTGAACTTTTCAAGTTTTGGGTAAAGCTTTTATGGACTATGGAATAAAGGGTGGCAAGAGCCTAAGCTTGGGGATGCCCAAGGCACCCAAATATATTCAAGAATAGCCAAAAGCCTAAGCTTGGGGATGCCCCTGGAAGGCATCCCCTCTTTCGTCTTCGTTCGTTGGTAACTTTACTTAGAGCTATATTTTTATTTACCACATGATATGTGTTTTGCTTGGAGCGTCGTGTATTATTTTACACTTTGCTTTTTAGTTTGCCACAATCATCCTTGCTATACACACCTTTTGGGAGAAGCCTATTTGATTAGAATTTGCTAGAATACTCTATGTGCTTCATTTATATCTTTTGAGCTTGATAGTTTTTGCTCTAGTGCTTCACTTATATCTTTTAGAGCACGGTGGTGTCTTAATTTTGAAGAAATTGCTAGTCTCTCATGCTTCACTTATATTATTTTGAGAGTCTTTTAGAACAGCATGGTTTTTGCTATGATCATAAAGTTGGTCCTAGATTGATGAGCACCCAAGTTGGGTATAATAAAAACTATCATAGAAAGTGAATTGGATGCTATGATCAATTTGATGCTTGATAATTGTTTTGAGATATGGAGGTAGTGATATTAAAGTCATGCTAGTTGGGTGATTATGAATTTAAGAATTCTTGTGTTGAAGTTAGCAAGTCCCGTAGCATGCACGTATGGTTAAAGTTATGTAACAAATTTGAAACATGAAGTGTACCTGGCTTGTGCATCCTTATGAGTGGCGGTCGGGGACGAGCGATGGTATTTTCCTACCAATCTATCCCCTAGGAGCATGCGTGTAGTACTTGATTTTTGATGACTTCTAAATTTTTGCAATAAGTATATGAGTTCTTTTGACTAATGTTGAGTCCATGGATTATACACACTCTTACCTTTCCACCATTGTTAGCCTCTTCGGTACCGTGCATTGCCCTTTCTCACCTTGAGAGTTGGTGGAAACTTCGCCGGTGCATCCAAACCCCGTGATACGATACTCTCTATCACACAAAAACCTCCTTATATCTTCCTCAAAACAGAAACCATACCTACCTATTATGGCATTTCCATAGCCATTCCGAGATATATTGCCATGCAACTTTCCACCGTTCCATTTATCATCATCATGACATACATTACTTTTGTCATATTGCCATTGCATTATCATGTAGTTGACATCGTATTTGTGGCAAAGCCACCATGCATTATTTTTCATACATGTCACTCTTGATTCATTGCACCATCCCGGTACACCACCGGAGGCATTCATATAGAGTAATATCTTGTTCTAGTTTCAAGTTGTAATTCATATGCTGTAATCAATAGAAGTGTGATGATCATCATTTTTAGAGCATTGCCCAAAGAAAAAAAAAGAAGAAAGGCCCAAAAAAGGCCCAAAAAAAGAAAAGAAAAAAATAAAATAAAATAAAAAGGACAATGCTACTATCTGTTTTTCCATACTTGTGCTTCAAAGTAGCACCTTGTTCTTCATGTAGTGAGTCTCATATATTGTGCTTCAAAGTAGCACCATGTTTTTCATATAGTGAGTCTCATAAGTTGTCTTTTTCATACTAGTGTGAATTTTTCATTATAGAACTTGGCTTGTATATTCCTATGATGGGCTTCGTCAAATGCCCTAGGTCTTCGTGAGCAAGCAAGTTGGATGTACACCCACTAGTTTTATTTTGTTGATCATTTATTTATAGCTCTAGTGCATCTGTTGCATGGCAATCCCTACTCCTCATGTTGACATAAATTGATGGGCATCTCCATAGCCCGTTGATTATCCTCGTCAATGTGAGACTTTCTCCTTTTTTGTCTTCCCCACACAATCCCCATCATCATATTCTATCCCATCCATAGTGCTATATCCATGGCTCACGCTCATGTATTGCGTGAAGGTTGAAAAAGTTTGAGATTATTTAAGTACGAAACAATTGCTTGGCTTGTCATCGGGGGTATAGAAGTTGGGAACATCTTTGTGTGACGAAAATGAAGCATAGCCTAACTATATGATTTTGTAGGGATGAACTTTCTTTTGCCATGTTATTTTGAGAAGACATGATTACTTTGATTAGTATGCTTGAAGTGTTACTATTTCTTTTATCAATATGAACTTTTATTTTGAATCATTTGGATCTGAACATTCATGCCACATTAAAAAAATTACATTGAGAATTATGCTAGGTAGCATTCCACATCAAAAATTCTCTTTTTATCATTTACCTACTCGAGGACGAGCAGGAATTAAGCTTGGGGATGCTTGATACGTCTCCAACGTATCTATAATTTTTTATTGTTTCATGCTATTATATTACCCCTTTTGGATGTTTATGGGCTTTATTTTACACATTTATGTCATTTTTGGGACTAACCTACTAACCGGAGGCCCAGCCCATATTGCTGTTTTTTTGCCTATTTCAGTATTTCGAAGAAAAGGAATATAAAACGGAGTCCAAACGGAATGAAACCTTCGGGAGCGTGATTTTTGGAACGCACATGATCCGGAGAGCTTGGAGTGCAAGTCAAGAAGCTGCCGAGGAAGCCATGAGATAGGAGGCCGCCGCCCTGTAGGGCACGCCCCCCTGTCTCGTCGGCCCCTCGGGCAGCCACCGACGTACTTCTTCCTCCTATATATACCTATGTACCCCGAAAACATCCAGGAGCACCACGAAACACAATTTCCACCGCCGTAACCTTCTGTATCCGCGAGATCCTATCTTGGAGCCTTCGCCGGCACTCTGCCGGAGGGGGAATCGACCATGGAGGGCTTCTACATCAACATCCTTGCCCCTCCGATGAGTTGTGAGTAGCTTACCATAGACCTACGGGTCCATAGTTATTAGCTAGATGGCTTCTTCTCTCTTTTTGGATCTCAATACAATGTTCTCCCCCTCTCTTTTGGAGATCTATTCAATGTAATCTCTTTTTGCGGTGTGTTTATCAAGATCCAATGAATTGTGGGTTTATGATCAAGTTTATCTAAGAATAATATTTGAATCTTCTCTGGATTCTTTTATGTATGATTGAGTTATCTTTGCAAGTCTCTTCGAATTATCAGTTTGGTTTGGCCTACTAGATTGATCTTTCTTGCCATGGGAGAAGTGCTTGGCTTTGGGTTCAATCTTGCGGTGTTCTTACCCAGTGACAGAAAGGGTTGCAAGACACGTATTGTATTGTTGCCATCGAGGATAACAAGATGGGTTTTATATCATATTGCATGAGTTTATCCCTCTACATCATGTAATCTTGCTTAATGTGTTACTCTGTTCTTATGAACTTAATACTCTAGATGCAGACAGGAGTCGGTTGATGTGTGGAGTAATAGTAGTAGATGCAGGCAGGAGTCGATCTACTTGTTATGGACGTGATGCCTATATACATGATCATGCCTAGATAATCTCATAACTATGCGCTTTTCTATCAATTGCTCGACAGTAATTTGTTCACCCACCGTAATACTTATGCTATCTTGAGAGAAGCCTCTAGTGAAACCTATGGCCCCCGGGTCTATCTCTTATCATATTTGCTTTCAATCTACTTTATTTGCATCTTTACTTTTTGCATCTATATTATAAAATACCAAAAAAAATTATCTTATCTTACTATCTCTATCAGATCTCACTTTTGCAAGTGGCCGCGAAGGGATTGACAACCCCTTTATTGCGTTGGTTGCGAGTTATCAGTTTGTTTGTGTAGGTGCGTGGGACTTTTGAGGAGCCTCCTACTGGAATGATACCTTGGTTCTCAAAACTGAGGGAAATACTTACGCTACACTTGCTGCATCACCCTCTCCTCTTCGGGGAAAACCGATGCTAGCTCAAGACATAGGAATGGACTCGGAGTCCGGCGATGGCTTGATGGACGGCTTGTGCAGGTGCTCGAGGGAGACACCGGACGGGATGGCTTGACGTGACGAGGCGATCTAGCGAGCGTGTCGGCTGCTTTGTTCTCCGCACGCGGGACATGAAGGAACTCGGAACCCTCAGAGGATCCAGACAACTTCTGGACGAGGAAGCGGTAGCTTGCCATGTTGGAGTCGCGGGCGTCCAATTTGCCGGAACATTGCTGCACCACCAGGCCCGAGTCTCCGAAGCCCAGGATGCGCCGGATGCCGAGTTCCTTGGCAAGCCGGAGGCCGTGCACAAGGGCTTCATATTCGCCGACGTTGTTGGAGGCGGCGAAGTGGATCTGGAGCGTGTAGCGGAGCCGGTTGCCCTTCGGAGATGACTGTACGATGCCAGCCCCCAAGCCGAGTCGCATCTTGGACCCGTCGAAGTGCATGCGCCAATGCGTCGAGTCGGGAGGCGGCGACAGGTACTGGGTCTCAGTCCAGTCGACGAGGAAGTCGGACAGGGCTTGAGGCTTGATCGTGGTGCGGGGTGATGACCCACAAGTGTAGGGGATCTATCGTAGTCCTTTTTCGATAAGTAAGAGTGTCGAACCCAACAAGGAGCAGAAGGAAATGATAAGCGGTTTTCAGTAAGGTTTTCTCTGCAAGCACTGAAATTGTAGGTAATAGATAGTTTTGTGATAGGATAAATTGTAAGTAGTAACCAGCAATAAAAGTAAATAAGGTGCAACAAGGTGGCCCAATCCTTTTTGTAGCAAAGGACATGCCTGGACAATTTCTTATAATGAGAAAAGCGCTCCTGAGGACATATGGGAATTATCGTCAAGCTAGTTTCATCACACTCATATGATTCGCGTTCGGTACTTTGATAATTTGATATGTGGGTGGACCAGTGCTTGGGTACTGCCCTTACTTGGACAAGCATCCCACTTATGATTAACCCCTATTGCAAGCATCCGCAACTACAACAAGAGTATTAAGGTAAACCTAACCACAACATTAAACATTTGGATCCAAATCAGCCCCTAACAAAGCAACGCATAAACTAGGGTTTAATCTTCTGTCACTCTAGCAACCCATCATCTACTTATTACTTCCCAATGCCTTCCTCTAGGCCCAAATAATGGTGAAGTGTCATGTAGTCGACGTTCACATAACACCACTAGAGGAAAGACAACATGCATCTTATCAAAATATCGAACGAATACCAAATTCACATGACTACTAATAGCAAGACTTCACCCATATCCCCAGGAACAAACATAACTACTCACAAAGCATATTCATGTTCATAATCAGAGGTGTAATAATATGCATTAAGGATCTGAACATATGATCTTCCACCAAGTAAGCCAATAAGTATCAACTACAAGGAGTAATCAACATTACTAGGAACCCACAGGTACCAATTTGTGGTTTTGGATACAAGATTGGATACAAGAGATGAACTAGGGTTTGAGAGGAGATGGTGCTGATGAAGATGTTGATGGAGATTGACCCCCTCCCGATGAGAGGATTGTTGGTGATGATTTCCTCTCCCGGAGGGAAGTATCCCCGGCGGAACAGCTCTGTCGGAGCTCTAGATTGGTTCCGCCAAGGTTCCGCCTCGTGGCGGCGGAGTTTCGTCTCGTCAGCTTGCCCATGATTTTTTCCAGGATAAAACCCTTCATATAGCAGAAGATGGACACCGGGAGGCCACCAGGGGGCCCAGGAGACAGGGGGGCGCGCCCAGTAGGGGTGGGCGCGCCCCCCACCCTCCTGGACAGGGTGTGGGCCCCCTGAGTTATTTCTTCCGCTCAATAATTCTTATTAATTCCAAAAATAAGTTTCGTGGAGTCTCAGGTCTTTTGGAGCGGTGCAGAATAGGTTTCCAATGTTTGCTTCCTTTCCAGTCAAAATTCCAGCTGCCGGCATTCCCCCTCTTCATGGTAATCCTTACAAAATAAGAGAGAATAGCCATAAGTATTGGTATATAATGTGTAATAACAGCCCATAATGCAATAAATATTGATATAAAAGCATGATGCAAAATGGACGTATCAACTCCCCCAAGCTTAGACCTCACTTGTCCTCAAGCGGAAACCGAAATCGAAAAATATGTCCACATGTTTAGAGAGAGAGGTGTCGATAAAAATAAAATACAGACATGAGGGCATCATGATCATTCTTATAACAGCAACATGTATAGATTTTGTCATATGATTTCCTATGCTCAAGTAACAATCAATTCACAATGTCAAGTATGGTCTAGAAACTTCATTGAGAACTAACAAACTGTAATCTCAGTCATTGAAGCAATTGCAATTTATCATAACATCAGAAAGAGTCAAGAATAGATCTTTTCTGCAAGTCCACATACTCAACTATCATATAATCTTCTACATTTGCTAACACTCACGCAATACTTGTGGTTATGGAGTTTCAGCCAAACACTGAGAAAGATAGGGGCTTATTGTGTTGCCTCCCAACGTATTCACCTTTAGGTGATGTCAACAATAATAGTCCATGCTAGCGAACATCCAATTGGATATATACATGATGACCTTTCAAACACGAGGAGCTTGCCAAAGGATAAAATAAAAAAGGGAAAGGTGAAAGTCACCTTGACTCAAGCATAAAGTAAAAAGCATGAAGTAGAAACATAAAGTAAAAGATAGGCCCTTCGCAGAGGGAAGTAGAGGTTGTCATGCGCTTTTAGGGTTGGATACACAAAATCTTAGTACGAAAGAACATCACTTTATATTGCCACATGTGTATGGACCTTTATTATGCAGTCCGTCGCTTTTATTGCTTCCATAACAAGATTGTATAAAGCTTATTTTCTCAGCACTAATAAGTTATGCATATTTAAATAGCAATTTTTATTGCTTGCACCGATGACAACTTACTTGAAGGATCTTACTCAATCCATAGGTAGATATAGTGGACCCTCATGGCAAAACTGGGTTTAAGGATATTTGGAAGCACAAGTAGTATCTCTACTTAGTGCTAGGAATTTGGCTAGCATGAGGGGGGAAGGCAAGCTCAACATGTCCGGAAGATCAATGAAAATATACTTTAACTGAGATGTGAGAGAACATAACCCATTACGTTGTCTTCCTTGTCCAACGTCTACTCTTTTAGCATGTCATACTTAATGAGTGCTCACAATTGTAAAAGATGTCCAAGATAGTATATTTCTATGTGAAACCTCTCTTTCCTTATTACTTCCTATTAATTGCAATGATGATCAAAACTATGTTTATCAACTTCCAACAAATTTTATGCCTCATACTTTCTATGTGTGAAGTTATCACTATCCATAAGATCAATAGGAACTCTTTTATTCTATTTATTCTTTCTACTTTTCTCAAGATCATAGCTAGATAGCAAAGCCCTTGACTCAACACTAGTCTTTATTATAGATAGCTCACTGACTCGATTACATAAAGAGGTCACAAAGCAAACTCAAAACTACTTGATATCAAACCTTCAATCTACTAAATCAAGATACTACTAAAAGGATCGAACTAAATAAAATGGTAAAGATAAGAGTGTGATGGTGATACGATACCGGGGCACCTCCCCCAAGCTTGGCAGTTGCCAAGGGGGAGTGCCCATACCCATGCAATTATATTTCCTTCTTCACTTTGGGTGTTATGATCTTCTTTGCAATAATGCCCCTCAGGATACGATTCTCCTCCTCGAGCTTATTGACTTGTTGATTGAGGCCCATATTTTCCTTGCGGAGCTTTCCAGTAATGGCCAAAGCTCCTTTTACCCAAGGATGCTGCATAGCTTCTGGATAAAAAGTGACACTCTTTCATATTTTCATAAGAAAGGAATCTAAAGTTGTAAGGGATGACCGAATTTGGAATAGCTGAGCTATGTAGTTCCTCCATCATGAATTCTGTTCGAAGCCGCGAGGTGACTTCTTGATCTTCCTCCATGGCATCTATCCTTTTCAAGTCAGCCCCCATCTCATCCTCCGTTGATGGTCCAAAGTGATAAGCTTTGCTTTTTTGCTTCTGGACCTATTGTTGGGTGAGATACCCGACTCTCCCCGACTGACTCTTGAGAAGACATCTGGCTCTAAATCTGCAACAGCGACAACTTGAAATGAAAATAGAGGGTATTTGCATGATACGGTGGTCAAAACCTTCGGGAGATTATATAATGAATTTTTACTGACCAAAATACGTAATGTGCAAGAAAACGGAGTCCGGAAGGCACACCCGGTGTCCACGAGACAGGGGGGCGCGCCCAATAAGGGTAGGCGCCCCCCCCCACTCTCGTGGAGGCCTCGTGTCCTTCCCGGACTGCTTCTTTCTTCCTAAAATTCTTAAATATTCCAAAACTGACAGAAATTGCCTTTAGAATTGTTTTGGAGTCGACTTACTTACCGTACCACATACCTATTCCTTTTCGGAGTCTGGAACATTCTGGAAAGTGTCCCTTATGTATTCCTCCGGGGTTACGGTTTCAATAATGTTAGTTTCAACATTGATAGGATTACCTGAAATATAATGTTTAATTCTTTGACCGTTCACCACCCTTGGACTTGTGCCTTCGAAGTTGTTGATTTTTATGGCACCGGAACGATAGACCTCCTCGATAACGTAAGGACCTTCCCATTTAGAGAGAAGTTTTCCTGCAAAAAATCTTAAACGGGAGTTGAATAATAACACATAATCTCCTATGTTAAACTCACGCTTTTGTATTCTTTTGTCATGCCAGCGTTTGACTTTTTCTTTGAATAATTTGGCATTCTCATAGGCTTGGGTTCTCCATTCATCAAGTGAGCTAATATCAAACAACCTCTTCTCACCGGCTAGTTTGAAGTCATAGTTGAGCTCTTTAATAGCCCAATATGCTTTATGTTCAAGTTCTAGAGGTAAATGACAAGCTTTTCCGTAAACCATCTTATATGGAGACATACCCATAGGATTTTTATATGCAGTTCTATAGGCCCACAATGCATCATCAAGTTTTTTGGACCAATTCTTTCTAGATCTATTAACAGTCTTTTGCAAAATTAATTTGAGCTCTCTATTGCTCAACTCTACTTGACCACTAGACTGTGGGTGATAAGGAGATGCGATTCTATGATTGACATCGTACTTAGCAAGCATCTTACAGAAAGCACCATGAATAAAATGTGAACCACCATCAGTCATAAGATATCTAGGGACTCCAAACCTCGGAAAAATAACTTCTTTAAGCATTTTAATAGAAGTGTTATGATCAACACTACTAGTTGGAATAGCCTCTACCCACTTAGTAACATAATCAACAGCAACTAAAATATGTGTGTAACCATTAGAGGCAGGAAAAGGTCCCATATAATCAAAGCCCCAGACATCAAACGGTTTGATAACAAGAGAATAATTCATAGGCATTTCTTGACGTCTACTAATATTACCAATTCTTTGACATTCATCACAAGACAAGACAAACTTACGGGCATCTTTGAAGAGAGTAGGCCAACAAAAACCAGATTGCAATACCTTATGTGCAGTTCTGTCTCCAGCGTGGTGTCCTCCATAAGATTCGGAGTGACACTTGCGTAGGATCTGTTCCTGTTCATGCTCAGGTACACAACGTCTAATAACACCATCTACTCCTTCCTTATAAAGGTGCGGGTCATCCCAAAAGTAATGACTTAAATCATAAAAGAACCTTTTCTTTTGCTGGTATGTGAAACTAGGTGGTATAAATTTAGCAACAATGTAATTAGCATAATCAGCATACCAAGGAGCACTACGAGAAGCATTAACGACCGCTAATTGTTCATCAGGAAAGCTATCATCAATAGGTATTGGGTCATCAAGAACATTCTCTAACCTAGACAAGTTGTCTGCAACGGGGTTCTCAACTCCCTTTCTATCAATAATATGCAAGTCAAATTCTTGGAGAAAGAGAACCCATCTAATGAGTCTAGGCTTAGCATCTTTCTTTTCCATAAGATATTTAATAGCAGCATGATCAGTGTGAATAGTAACTTTGGAATCAACAATATAAGGTCTAAACTTATCACATGCAAACACAACTGCTAAGAATTCTCTTTCGGTAGTAGCATAATTTCTCTGGGCAGTATCAAGAGTTTTACTAGCATACTGGATAACATTTAATTTCTTATCAACTCTTTACCCTGAAACATCACCTACAACATAATCACTAGCATCACACATAATTTCAAAAGGTAAATTCCAGTATCAGGTGGCTGAACAATAGGTGCAGTGATCAAAGCTTTCTTAAGTATTTCAAATGCTTCTACACAATCGTCATCAAAGACAAAAGGAATATCTTTTTGCAATAAATTAGTCAGAGGCCTAGAGATTTTAGGAAAGTCCTTAATGAACCTCCTGTAAAAACCGGCATGACCAAGGAAACTTCTTATACCTTTTATGTCCTTGGGACATGGAATCTTTTCAATAGCATCAACTTTAGCTTTATCAACTTCAATACCTCTCTCGGAGATCTTGTGCCCCAAGACAATGCCTTCATTAACCATAAAGTGGCACTTTTCCCAATTCAAGACAAGACTAGTGTCTTCGCATCTCTGCAAAACTCGATCAAGGTTGCTCAAGCAATCATCAAAGGAGGATCCATAAACGGAGAAATCATCCATGAATACCTCACAAATCTTTTCACAAAAGTCAGAGAATATAGCCATCATACATCTTTGAAAGGTAGCAGGTGCATTACATAAACCAAAAGGCATACGTCTATAAGCAAAAGTACCGAAAGGGCAAGTAAAAGTAGTTTTTGATTGATTTTCCGCTGATACGGGTATTTGAGAGAAACCAGAATAACCATCTAGAAAGCAGAAATGTGTATGTTTGGATAGTCTTTGTAGCATTTGATCAATGAAAGGTAAAGGGTAATGGTCTTTCTTAGTAGCTTTATTCAATTTACGGAAATCAATTACCATCCTATAACCTGTAATAATTCTTTGCGGAATCAATTCATCTTTATCATTAGGAACAACAGTAATACCTCCCTTTTTAGGAACACAATGGACATGGTTTACCCATTCACTATCAGCAACGGGATAAATTATACCTGCCTCGAGGAGCTTTAGTATCTCCTTTCTTACCACTTCTTTCATCTTGGGATTCAGTCGTCATTGAGGATCTCTAACTTGTTTGGCATCGTCCTCCAAACCAATTTTGTGTTGACATAACATAGGACTAATGCCCTTAAGATCATCCAGAGTATATCCAATAGCAGCACGTTGCTTCTTCAGAGTTTTCAATAATCTTTCCTCTTCCTGCTCTGAAAGGTTAGCACTAATAATAACAGGATATATCTTCTTTTCATCAAGATAAGCATATTTAAGATTATCAGGTAATGGTTTTAGCTCAAACACGGGATCACCCTTGGGTGGAGGAGGATCCCCTAAGATTTCAACAGGTAAGTTATGTTTCAGAATAGGTTCCTATTTAAGGAACACTTCATCTATTTCCCTTCTTTCTTTCATAAACATATCATTTTCATGGTCTAAAAAATATTGTTCTAATGGATCAGCAGGAGGCACGACAATAGAAGCAAGACCAATTATTTCATCTCTACTAGGTAATTCTTTATCACGGGGTTGTCTACGAAATTTAGCAAAATTAAACTCATGAGTCATATCATCCAGGCCAATCGTAACAACATCCTTTTTGCAATCAATCCTAGCTTTAACAGTGTTTAAGAAGGGTCTACCAAATATAATGGGACAAAAGTCATCTTGAGGGGAAGTAAGAACAAGAAAATCAACAGGGTATTTAGCCTTCCCACACAAGACTTCAACATCTCTAACAATCCCAATTGGTGAAATAGTATCTCTATTAGCAAGCTTGATAGTAACATCAATATCTTCTAACTCAGCAGGTGCGATGTCATGCATAATTTCTTTACATAAATCATAGGGTATTGCACTAGTGCTAGCACCCATATCACATAAGCCATGATAACAATGATATCCTATTTTAACAGAAATAACAGGCATGCCTACAACAGGTCTACGTATCTTAGCATCTGGTTTTGCAATATTAGCAGTTTCACCACAGAAGTAAATAACATGCCCATCTAAATTATCATCCAAGAGATCTTTAACCATAGCAATACTACGTTCAACTTTATTTTGCTCAGGAGGTGTATAAGTTCTAGTATTACTCTTACGAACAATAGTCGAAGTTTTAGCATGATCCTTTATCCTAACAGGAAAATGTGGTTTCTCAACATAAGTGGTAGGAATAATAGGATCACTATAAGTGATAGTCTTTTCTTCAACTGTAATAGGTGCAACTACTTTTACTTCAATGGGAGGATTATATTTAAACCACTTCTCCTTAGGGAGATCAACGTGAGTAGCAAAGGATTCACAAAAAGTAGCTAGTATCTCAGAGTCAAGTCCATATTTAGCGCTAAATCCACGGAAAACATCGGTATCCATAAAAGATTTAACACAATCAA
The DNA here is from genome assembly GCF_018294505.1 of Triticum aestivum. Taxonomy (NCBI): domain Eukaryota; kingdom Viridiplantae; phylum Streptophyta; class Magnoliopsida; order Poales; family Poaceae; genus Triticum; species Triticum aestivum. The sequence goes on from NC_057807.1 coordinate 371,836,357, forward strand.
ACTTAGGTGTCATACCTGACTCCTTACCATCGTCGGAACCCCAATCTTCAGAGTTGCGTTTAATTCTTTCCAATAAGTCCCATTTGAATTCAATAGTCTTCATCATATAAGAACCAGCACATGAAGTATCAAGCATGGTGCGATCATTGAGAGAAAGCCGAGCATAAAATTTTTGAATAATCATTTCTCTGGAGAGCTCATGATTGGGGCATGAATATAACATTGACTTAAGCCTCCCCCAAGCTTGAGCGATGCTTTGTCCTTCGCGAGGCCAGAAATTATATATGTAATTACGATCACGATGAACAAGATGCATAGGGTAGAACTTATGGTGAAATTCCAACTTCAATCGTTTATAATTCCAAGATCCCGTATCATCACATAGCCTAAACCATGTCAATGCATCTCCCTTCAAAGATAAAGGAAAGACCTTCCTTTTGACAACATCATCGGGAATACCTGCCAGCTTAAATAGCCCACAAACTTCATCCACAAAGATAAGGTGTAAATCAGGATGCAATGTTCCATCTCCTACAAATGGGTTAGCTAGAAGTTTCTCTATCATACCCGAAGGGATTTCGAAGTGAACATTTTTAGTAGGTTCAGTAGGTTGAGGAGCAACTCTTTGCTCTACTAGTCGGGGCGAAGATGCCCCGAACAAGCCCCTCAAAGGATTAGTTTCCATAGTAACAAGTAACAAAAAATTTCAGCACACTATATAAATGTTTCCTTACCAAGTTCCACTCACCAAAAGCGCTACACTCACCGGCAACAACGCCAGAAAAGAGTATTCATGACCCACAAGTGTAGGGGATCTATCGTAGTCCTTTCGATATGTAAGAGTGTCGAACCCAACGAGGAGCAGAAGGAAATGATAATCGGTTTTCAGTAAGGTTTTCTCTGCAAGCACTGAAATTGTAGGTAATAGATAGTTTTGTGATAGGATAAATTGTAAAGAGTAACCAGCAATAAAAGTAAATAAGGTGCAGCAAGGTGGCCCAATCCTTTTTGTAGAAAAGGACAAGCCTGGACAATTTCTTATAATGAGAAAAGCGCTCCCGAGGACACATGGGAATTATCGTCAAGCTAGTTTCATCACACTCATATGATTCGCGTTCGGTACTTTGATAATTTGATATGTGGGTGGACCAGTGCTTGGGTACTGCCCTTACTTGGACAAGCATCCCGCTTATGATTAACCCCTATTGCAAGCATCCAAAACTACAACAAGAGTATTAAGGTAAACCTAACCACATCATTAAACATTTGGATCCAAATCAGCCCCTAACGAAGCAACGCATAAACTAGGGTTTAAGCTTCTGTCACTCTAGCAACCCATCATCTACTTATTACTTCCCAATGCCTTCCTCTAGGCCCAAATAATGGTGAAGTGTCATGTAGTCGACGTTCACATAACACCACTAGAGGAAAGACAACATACATCTTATCAAAATATCGAACGAATACCAAATTCACATGACTACTAATAGCAAGACTTCACCCATGTCCTCAGGAACAAACGTAACTACTCACAAAGCATATTCATGTTCATAATCAGAGGTGTAATAATATGCATTAAGGATCTGAACATATGATCTTCCACCAAGTAAACCAATAAGTATCAACTACAAGGAGTAATCAACATTACTAGCAACCCACAGGTACCAATTTGTGGTTTGGGATACAAGATTGGATACAAGAGATGAACTAGGGTTTGAGAGGAGATGGTGCTGATGAAGATGTTGATGGAGATTGACCCCCTCCCGATGAGAGGATCGTTGGTGATGACGATGGTGATGATTTCCCCCTCCCGGAGGGAAGTATCCCCGGCAGAACAGCTCTGCCGGAGCTCTAGATTGGTTCCGCCAAGGTTCCGCCTCGTGGCGGCGGAGTTTCATCTCGTAAGCTTGCCCACGATTTTTTCTAGGATAAAACCCTTCATATAGCAGAAGATGGACACCGGGAGGCCACCAGGGGGCCCAGGAGACAGGGGGCGCGCCCAGTAGGGGTGGGCGCGCCCCCCACCCTCCTGGACAGGGTGTGGGCCCCCTGAGGTATTTCTTCCGCTCAATATTCTTATTAATTCCAAAAATAAGTTTCGTGGAGTCTCAGGTCTTTTGGAGCGATGCAGAATAGGTTTCCAATGTTTGCTTCCTTTCCAACCAGAATTCCAGCTGCCGGCATTCCCCCTCTTCATGGTAATCCTTACAAAATAAGAGAGAATAGCTATAAGTATTGGTATATAATGTGTAATAACAACCCATAATGCAATAAATATTGATATAAAAGCATGATGCAAAATGGACGTATCATGGGGCTCGTAGAGGATGGTGTGGCTGGCTAGCTGGATCGCCTACTTGGCGACCCGGCCAGAGGCGTCCCGACACCCAATGATTTCTCCGATGGGCGCCGTGCTGACGACGGTGACGACGTGCTCTTGGAAGTACTGCTTCAGCTTCTTGGCGGTGAGGTACACGCCATAACACATCTTCTGGTAGTGCGGGTAGTTCTGCTTGGAGGTGAAGAGCACCTCGCTTAGGTAGTAGACCGGACGCTGGACGGCCTGGATCTTGCCCTCCTCCGGTCGCTCAACCACCAGCACCGTGCTGACCGCTCGCGAGGTCGCGGCTATGTAGATCAACAGCGGCTCCTTGTCGGTCGGTGCGGCCAGGACTGGTGCGGTGGAGAGCATTCGCTTGAGGTCTTGGAAGGCCTCGTCTGCCTTGCTGTTCCATTTGAACGGGCTTGTCTTCTTCATCAGCTGGTACAGGGGTAGCACCCTCTCGCCTAGCTGGCTTAGAAACCGGCTGACCGAGGCCAAGCACCCGGTGAACTTCTGGACGTCGCGCAGCCGAGCTGGCTTGCACATGCGCTCGATGGCCTTGATCTTCTCCGGGTTCGCCTTGATGCCGCGTTCCGAGACGAGGAAGCCGAGTAGCTTTCCGGCCGGGATGCCGAAGACGCACTTTTCCGGGTTAAGCTTGACCTTGTATTCGCGGAGGTTGGCGAATGTTTCCTTCAAATTGTCGAGGAGCATGAGGTGCTGCTTGGTCTTCACCATGATATTGTCCATGTACACGTGGATATTGCAGCCGAGTTGCGGCAGCAGGCATTTCTGCATGCAACGTTGGAAGGTGGTGCCAGCGTTCTTCAAGCCGAACGACATGGTGATGTAGCAATACACCCCAAAGGGTGTGATGAAGGATGTCTTCAGGGCATCTGCCAGGTACAGCTTGATCTGGTGATAACCGGAGTAGCATCCAAGAAGGACATTAGCTCGCACCCGGCGGTCGAGTCGATGACTTGGTCGATCCGCGGGAGAGCGAACGGGTCCTTGGGACAGGCCTTGTTGAGACTGGTGTAGTCGATACATATGCGCCATGTCTTGTTCTTCTTCAAGACGAGGACTGGGTTGGCCAGCCACTCGGGGTTAAACACTTCCATTATGAAGCCGGCCGCCAAAAGCTTGGTGACCTCTTCACCAATGGTTCTTCTCTTCTCTTCAGAAAATCATCGGAGGGGTTGACGGACAGGCTTGGCGTCCTTGCGGACATGAAGTTTGTGCTCGGCGTACTTCCTCGGGATACCCGTCATGTCCTTGGGGGTTCATGCAAAGATATCCTGATTCTCACGGAGGAAGTCGACGAGCTCGCCTTCCTATTTGTTGTCGAGGCGGGCGCCTACGACAACATACTTGCTGCAGCTGGGGTCTTCCGAGTTGAGCTTAACTCTCTTCGTCTCCTTGGAGGGCTTGAAGGCGGCCTCGTCGGCCGGGTCCAGGGTCGGGATCGATGCAGCGGAGGCCTCGCCGGCCGGGTCCAGGGTCGGGATCGATGTAGCGGAGGCCTCGCCGGCCAGGGCGACTATCCGGTCGAGCTGGCGCCACTCCTCGGCAATGACCAGCGACTCAGCCAACTTGGCACCGTCTCGGGCGCACTCCAGGGACTTGCGGTAATCGCCGGTGATGGTGATGAGGCCCTTGGGACCCGACATCTTCATCTTCAGATACGCGTAGTGCGGAACCGTCATGAACTTGGCGAGCGCGGGCCGGCCCAGCAGCGCGTGATACGCGCTAGACAAGTCCACCACCTCGAACCAGACCGGTTCGCGACAGAAGTGGCTGCTGTCGCCGAACATGACATCGAGCCAGACCCGGCCAATGGGCGAGCAGGAGAGGCCGGGTACGATGCCGTGGAAGATCGTCCGGGTCAGCTCCAGGTCCTGAGCGTGGTCATCGTGTCGCGGTAGAGGATGTTGATGCTATTGCAAGCCGTCGATGAGGACTCGGGAGAACTTGCATGTACGCCGCGCGACGATGGTGGGGTTGAGGACGAGGGCGTAACCACACGGGCTTGGCATGACTGCCGGGTGATCCTCCCGGGTCCAGGTGATCGGGCGATCTGACCAATGCATGAACTCCGGCTTGGCTGGGACGACGGTGTTCACCTCCTGCCGAAGGAGGCGCTCACTGCGCTTCTCGTTGTCGAGGCTGGTGAAGACGATGTAGGCCGCATTCTGGTCCGGGTAGGCATTGTTCCTCATCGCGCCGCCAGCGGGAGGCGGCGGTAGAGGCGGAGGCGGATGCCCCGCGCCTGGAGCTGGAGCCGGAGCCGGAGGAGGCGGGACATCTCCCCTCATGATGCGCTTGGTGATGGCGCAGTGTCGGAGCGTGTGCGTGGAGGGTCTTGCACCGCTGTGGTGCTTGAAGGGGGCGTCGAGCATCTCTTCGAAACTCATGGCGGGTTGCCATGCCATCTTGCCGGTATGCCGGAGCTTCGCCGCCGGGTCCGCCGCGGGCTCGGTCGCCGCGACGAGCCGGTTGTCATGACGCTGCGCCGGCTGGTCGGCCTTGCGCTTGTTGTTCTGGTGATGCTGCTGTCGGCTGCTTTCGCCGGCCGACTTCGGAGGGGGAACCGGCTTCGCCTTGCCGGCTTCATCTAGTGCCACCTGGATCTTCATGGCGGAGTCGGCGTTGGCGTACTTGTCCGCCGTCACCATGAGCGCGGCCATCGTGGCCGGCTCGGAGCGTAGGAGCTTGTGTTTGAGGAGGGTGTTGTCTTGGCACCTGCTGACGAAGTACTGGATCGCCTGGACTTCATGGACGCGCTCACAGCTGTTCCGGAGCTCGGTCCAGCGTGCGAGGTACTCGCGTCTGGTCTCCATCGGCCCCTGCACGCACATGGCGAGCTAGCTGGGGTGGCCGGGTCGCTTGTAAGTCCCCGTGAAGTTGCGGACGAAGGCTTCCTCGAAGTCGACCCACGCGTTGATGCTGCCCATTGGCAGACTGTTCAACCACGTACGGGCCGACCCCTGGCGCATGAGCGGTGCGTAGCGCACGGCGAGACGCCGATTGGCACCGGTGATGCCAATGGTCGTGGTGTAGTCAGTGAGCCAGTCTTCTGGCTTCACCGTCCCGTTGTACTTGGGGGTGTCACGGGGGAGCACGAACCCTTTGGGAAAGGCCTCATCCCGGATGCGTGGGCCAAAGCACACCAGCCCGATAGCGCCGCTCTCCTCCACCTCCAGGGAGCGTGCGAGCTGATCGAGGCGGTGGTGCGCGTCGGCGTCGTCGATGGTGCGCGGGCCGAGTCGACTGGCAGCCAGGCCCCGAGGGGCCGGGTCGGTTGGAGCCGGACGCCGGCCATGATGTCCAGGTCCGCGCTAGGTCTCCGGGGCGGGCTCTCTGCCCGGGACGTCGGCGGCCGCGGTGGCCGGGTTGCGCCGAGTCCGGGTTTGGCCGGAGTGCGCCTCGCCAAGCGGCAAGGAACCCGTGTGCAGGAGTTCGCCGGGTCCGCCAAGGCAGGCGGAGCCGGAGCCCGCCGGCTTGGCGAGCTAGTTGAGGCGATCCTGCTGGGTGTTGGTGGCGTGAAGGAGCCCGTGCATCCACCCGATGCGTTCTTTGAGCTCCTCGCCCGCGAGTTGGTCGAGGCCGACCGCGGCTGCCTCCGTAGCGCGCATGTTCTTCACTGGGGTCTCGTAGACGGTCCGGACGGTGCCAAAGGCCCGGGTGTGAGCATCGGCAACCCGGCTTGGCTCGGCCGCGGCGGGCATGAATCTGTGGGCGGCGTCGTGCTCCATCTGAGCGGCCTCCAGGCAACGCCTGGTGGCGGCCAACGTCTCGGACAGGTCCAGCATCTGCTTGTTGGGGAACGTTGCATAAAATAAAAAAAATTCTACGTTCACCAAGATCGATCTATGAGTTCATCTAGCAACGAGAGAGAGGAGTGCATCTACATACCCTTGTAGATCGGGAGCGGAAGCGTTCAAGAGAATGGGGTTGAGGGAGTCGTACTCGTCGTGATCCAAATCACCGGAGATCCTAGCGCCGAACGGATGGCACCTCCGCGTCCAACACACGTACGGTCAGCGTGACGTCTCCTCTTCTTGATCCAGCAAGGGGGAAGGAGAGGTTGATGAAGATCCAGCAGCACGACGACATGGTGGTGGATGCAGCAGGGTTCCGGTAGGGCTTCGCCAAGTGACTACGGGAGGAAGAGGTGTAGCAAGAGGGGGAAGGGAGGCGCCAGGTGTCAGGGTGCGGCTGCCCTCCCACCCCTCCTCTTTATATAGGGACCCCAAGGGGGGCGCAGGCCCTAGGAGATGGGATCTCCTAGGGGGGCGGCGGCCAAGGGGGGAAACTTGCCCCCCAAGGCAAGTGGAGGCGCCCCCTTGAAAGTGCAATCATGCCCTTAATCATATTTTGATGTTGATGACAACACATATGCTTGGGACTAATCATGTTTATCAAGTATATCTCAGGATTATGTTCCAAAGACCGTGTGCATGGATCATGACTAGGGACAAAAGCATATAACTCAAGAATGGAGATACAAGATGTTGACTTCATTTATGGTTTGTTCTTGAGTATAGGGATCCCGCACTATTAAGAGGGGATCGATGGATCTGTGAAATACTTGCTCAAAGATGCTACCTTACCTTCGGACGTCCGGTGTTCTACGGACGTCCGGTCCTTCCTGATTGCCCGGACGTCCGGACACTTCCGGACGTCCGATACTTCCACAACAGAAACATTTTTACGGATGTCCGGAACCCTCCGGACGTCCGACACTTTCACATCAGAAGCATTCTTGCGGATGTCCGGCCCAGCTCGGACGTCTGTATCCTATACACTGGATTGTGGGTCACACTTTTCGCAGCGGCCGGTCGTCCGATGACTGTCGGACGTCCGGACCCATTTGGGCCTCCGGACGTCCGATGTTTTCCGGACGTCCGACCATCCTGTACCCCAAACGGTCACTTTTTGCCACCACCTATATATACTCCCTTCCCTTCCACGGGATAGGGTTGACCATTCACTTTGAGCCCCCACAAGAACACTCCTCACTCTCTCTCTCTCATTCATCCACACTAAATCCTAGATTCCAAGTGTTCTAGGAGCTTTTTGAGAGAAGTTCTCCAATCAAGTGATAGATCCACTTATTCCCTTTCTTTGCACCAAAGGAATTCGTGACTTGAGCAAGTTTTGAGCATTTCCCCATCATTCTTGTTACTCTTGGAGGTTGGAGACTCCTAGGCGGTAGGAGTCATCCGGAGAGGAATCGACCTTTGTGATTACCCTCGGAAAAGTTTGTGAGGGTTTGGAGACCACCCCAAGGTCTACCACTAGTGGTTGAGAAACTCCTCCGTGGTGTTGTCTCAAAGAGAGAATAGGGTGAGCCTTCGTGGTAACATCCACCTCTCTAAACGGTGACGTATTTTCCCTCCAAGGAAGTGAACATCGGCTTACATCCTCGTCTCTCGGAGTTGCGGTTATTCCTAACCCTATCTCTCTACTTGTGGTTACTTGTCTCTTAGCACTTACTTATCTCATCTTGTGCTTACTTACTCATATATTTGTGCCACTTGATTATCTTTCTTAGCTCATTAGTATCATACTTGCAATTGTTAGGCTCACTTTCATTTTCCGCATTATTGCCTAAAATTGCTTAGTAATAATTAAAATTTGTAATTGTACCTCTTCACCCCCCCTCTAGGTCCATCTCGATCCTTACAATTGGTATCAGAGCCTCGTGCTCTATTCTTGTGGCTTAACCGCCCTAGAGCGAGATGAACCCAGATGGGACTCCCCTGGTTGTAGATCCTAAGGATAAAGGCGAGGCTTCTTCTGAAGTCAAGTTCTTTACGTCTTAGGATCTAGAACGGGCCCTTGCTAAGCAAAAGAGGAGCATGATGCTTCTCTTGAGGCCTTGGTCCAACTGAGATTAGCCACATTGTCCGCGGTGCTTGCACCACACTCAAGTGGTGTGAGTCCGAGCCCAACTGTGCCTATTTCATCACTTGGTCAACAACCTCCTAGCAATGAACGCACCAGTGTTCCTTGGCTTTACGCAAGACCTCAGGTTGAGAAACCAAGATATAACCCTCAAGGCAAACCTCCTTTACTTACTGCTACTGCCGATTTTGCATTGTGGAAAGTTGCTATGCAGGATCATCTTCGACATGGAAATGATGAGATGCTGGAGATTATAGAGTATGGCTATCATGTGCTTGATCCAAAGAACCCCACTCCAAGAGAAATATATGACAAGAACCTCAATGACACGGCAATCATGTGTATAAGGAGAGGTATGGATGAAAAGCAAAGGAGACCGTTCATACACATCAAAAGTGCCAAGGAACTATGGGAAAGTATTATACGATCCAGGACTGGCACTTCTACCCTCCGGAGTGCTCAATATGAAATTGCCAAAGGGCAATTGCAAAATTTTTGTATGGAAAAAGGTGAAACCCCCAATCAACTCCTTGAGCGTCTCATGACTCTCACTGCGGATATTGAGTCATGTGAGTGTGACAAGACTCAAGATGGATTCAATATGACTAAGAGGTTTCTTGTGGATAAGTTGCTTCATGCTCTTGCTCCATATCATCATCAAATGGTGTGGGACATAAGACAACACCATACCTTCAAAGAGATGACTACAGATGACATCATATCCACCTTCCAACTATTTGAAGAATCAATGGCCAATGCCACAAAACATCTTGCCATGCATGGTTCCCCATCATCAAAAATCAATCTTGCATTGAAGGCCAAGCAAGTATGTGAAGATGAGCAAAGTGAAGAAGAAGAAGAAGATGATGAGGATGAAGATGGTAATCAGATTGACTCCGACGAGGGCCCTTCGTATGAAGACATGGCTCTTTTTTTCAAGAAGTTTAGCGCCGGAAAATTCAAGGGAAGATTTCAAAAAAAGAAAGTGAGAAAATGCTACAACTGTGAAGAAACCAGTCACTTCTCCAACGAGTGCCCTTATCAGAAGAGAGAAGATAAACCAAGGTTTCCCAAGACCTTTCCCAAGAAGAAGTTGCCAAATCCTTTGAACTCCAAGCTCAAGAAGAGAGATGGAATGGCAATGGTTGCTCAAGAAGAATCTGATCCGGATGATGTTAGTGGTGTTGCCGGAGTTGCTCAAGACTCTCAAAACACGTTGAGGTTAGTAAACAAGAGTGGTGACGTGGTCACCTACAACTACATGAAAGATTACAAGGGCAACGCTCACAAGTGCCTAATGGCAAAGGCCATGGTTGAAGAAGGAGAGGACCAAAGCTCTTCTGACAAGGTCAAGGTAACTCCATGATCAAATCCTCCTCTTTTCACACCTTCTACTCCTAGTGATGAGTACCTTGATGCGGAGGATAGCTATGAGGATGATGATCTAGATGATCCTATGATTGCTAAACTTAATAAGTTCATGTGCTCCCTCAATGGAAAGAAACTCACTATGTTTCGTATGCTTATGGAGATGGCGAGTAAGCACACCATCACCATTAAGGAACTCGAAACCCTCGTCACCGAGGAAAAGGAAAAGTGTGAAATCCTTGAGCGGAAAGTCCAATATGAGGAAGCACGAAATGAAGAACTATGCTTAAAAATTGGTGCAAACATTGATGTTCACACTAATGATCTTGCCTCCTTGAAAAAGGCTATTGACTCTTGTGACGAGTTAATGAATGATAAAAGCAAGCTTGTGAAGTCTCATGCTTCTCTATCTAAGGATTGTGAGCTTCTATCCGTGTCCCTCAAGACTAAGGAAGGAGAGCTCACCGTTCTTAGAAAGAGTTTTGAGACGCTCAAACTTACTTATCTTGAAACTTTAGCCAAGGCTTACTCTTCCCCTATTATAAATGTTGATGCTTGTGCTACTAACTCTAGTAGTGATCTAGCATCTATTCTTGAGGAAAATCGTTTTCTCAAGGCTCAAATTGAGAAAGGTCTCATGACATGTGCTCAAGGGCAAAAGAATCTTGATGAGATTTTGAGTCAACACAATGAAGTGTTTGCCAAAGAGGGACTTGGGTTTGACCCTAGCACAAGTAAGAAGAAGACGTCCTCCCAAAAGTGCACAACTCCTCTAAACGAAACTTCTGTAAGAGAAGGGCACAAGGAGAAAGGTAAGGTTGTGAGTGGAAAGGCCACAAGGGGCATGCCCACTCTCAACAAGCCTAAAGAGTTCATGCCTCCTTCCTATGTACTTCGGAAGACTAAGGATGGAGAAGTCTTTGCAAAATTTGTTGGTCCTCGAAATGCATTCTGTTTCTATGCTATTTGGGTCCCTAAGACCCTTGTAACTAACTTGAGAGGTCCCATTGCAAAATAGGTGCCTCTAACCAAGTCCTAATTGTGTGTAGGTAAGCTTCTCCGGTGGAGTGAAATGGGTGATTGATAGTGGATGTACAAATCATATGACCAGAGATAGCAAATTGCTCTACGATTTCATGGAAGCTATTCAACCATTCATGAGCATTATGTTTGGTGGAGGTTCAAAAGGACAGGTACTCGGGTTGGGCAAGGTGGCTATCACCAATGACATGTCTCTTGCAAATGTTATGCTTGTCCAATCCCTTAAATATCACTTGCTTTCTGTTCGCCAATTGGCTTTTGTTGGTTATGATACACTCTTTGGACTAACGGATGTGAAAGTCTTTAAGAGAGATACTCTCGAAGTGGCCTTTGTTGGAGAGTTGGATGGCAACCTTTACACAGTTGATTTCTCGAAAGAGAGCACATTCCGTGCAACTTGTCTAATGGCCAAGGCTGACAAGGGGTGGCTATGGCATCGCCGGCTAGCCCATGTCGGCATGAGAAATCTTCAAGATCTCTTAAAGGGAAATCACATCCTTGGACTAACCAATGTCTCTTTTGAGAAAGATCGTGTGTGTAGTGCATGCATACCCGGGAAGCAACATCAATCAAAGCACCCACCCAAGAACATAGTATGTACTTCAAGGCCCCTGGAGCTCCTTCATGTGGATCTTTTTGGGCCTCCTTCATGGGATAGTCTTGGTGGGAAAAAGTATGGGCTTGTCATTGTTGATGATTACTCAAGATATACATGGGTGTTCTTCCTCAAGTCCAAGGACGAAATGAAGATCACATTCATCGATTTTGCCAAGCAAGCTCAACGCAAGTTTGACAGAGAAATCCGAGCAATAAGGAGTGACAATGGGTCTGAGTTCAAGAACTATACATTGGAAGAATTTCTTAGTGATGAAGGGATTGAGCATCAATATTCATCTCCATACACTCCTCAGCAAAATGGTGTAGCCGAACGGAAGAACCGTACACTTGTAGAATTGGCAAGGTCCATGTTGGATGAATACAAGTCACCACATAGTTTTTGGGCTGAAGCTGTCAATACCGCATGCCATGCATCAAACCGACTCTTCCTCCGCACTATATTGGAAAAGACTCCATATGAGCTTCTAACTGGTAACAAGCCAAATGTCAAGTACTTTCGTGTATTTGGGTGCAAATGTTTCATTCTCAACAAAAGAGAACGGTTAGGAAAATTTCAATCCAAAACTATTGAAGGTATATTTGTTGGTTATGGATCAAACTCTCACGCCTATAGAGTCTACAACAAATCCAATGGATGTGTTGTAGAAACTTGTGACGTGGTGTTTGATGAATTTAATGGCTCCCATGGGGAGCAAGTTGATCTAAGTTATATAGGTGAAGAAGATTCTTCTCAAGACATTTTGAACATGGGTGTTGGTGCACTTCTTCCTATGGAACAAGAACCTCATGATGTGAAGAAGAAGATGGAGGTCTCACGCATCTTCAAACTACTTCAACATCCATACCAACACAACTTCCTATTGTTCAACCTATATCCTTAGCCCAAGTTGATGAGGTTGATCAAGTCTCACTAAATGATAACCATCAAGAACAAGATCATCATCAAGAGCAAGAACAAGAAAGTCCAATCATGGATGACGAACCTCAACAAATGCAACATGAACAAGAAGATCTTCCTCCACACGTGAATGATCCATATGTTGAAGATGTGGATGATGGACATGAAGTTGAACCTCGTGAAACCCTCACCTCCATCATGCCTTGAGTGGCCGGTCGTGTTGATGTTGACAAAATCCTCACCGGCATCTCAGAAGGTAGAGTCACTCGTAAACATTTGACAAACTTTTGTGCTCACTTCTTGTTTGTGTCTAGTATTGAACCACTCAAGGTACAAGAGGCTTTGATGGACAACGATTGGCTTGTTGCTATGCAAGAAGAGTTGAACAGTTTTGAACGCAATCAAGTGTGGTCACTAGTCAAGAGGCCGTCCGCCGAGCACAACGTCATTGGAACAAAATGGATTTTCAAGAACAAGCAAGATGAAAATGGTGTCATCATCCGAAACAAGGCAAGGTTAGTGGCACAAGGGTACTCACAAGTTGAAGGTTTGGACTTTGGTGAGACCTTTGCTCCCGTTGCCCGTCTTGAATCCATTCGCATTTTACTTGCTTATGCCGCTTTCAATGGTTTTACATTACATCAAATGGATGTGAAGAGTGCTTTCCTTAACGGTCCTCTACAAGAAGAAGTATATGTGTCACAACCACCCGGGTTCGTTGACCCCTTTCACAAAGACTATGTGTATAAACTTCATAAGGCTTTGTATGGCCTCAAACAAGCACCTCATGCTTGGTATGATCATTTGAAGAAGTTTTTACTCGATGATGGTTTTGTGAGAGGGGTGATTGATCCCACTCTTTTTACTAAGAGGGACAAGGGTGATTTGATTCTATGCCAAATCTATGTAGATGACATCATTTTTGGTTCTCCTAACATTCATTTGTGCAAGAAGTTTGCGGATTCCATGACCAAGAATTTTGAAATGTCACTCAATACGGATTTGAAGTTCTTCCTCGGTTTTCAAATTCAACAATTTCAAGAAGGAATTTTCTTATCTCAAGCAAAGTACCTCAAGGATATTCTAGAAAAGTTTGGTATGTCTGACGCTAGTCCATGCAAGACACCCATGCCAACCAAAATCACTCTCACTGACGACACAAATGGTACTCCTTTCGACCCATCTACTTACCGCTCTATGATTGGTTCATTGCTTTATCTTTGTGCATCTAGACCAGACATCATGTTCAGTGTATGCATGTGTGTTAGATTTCAAGCTTTCCCTAAGGAAAGTCATCATAAAGCGGTTACGCATATTCTTAGATACCTTGTTCACACCCCAAAGTTGGGCCTCTGGTACCACAAGGATGCTAAGTTTGATCTCATTGGGTACACGGATGCGGATTGGGCTGGAGACAAAGTGGATCGTAAGTCCACATCCGGTGCATGTCAGTTTCTTGGACGATCCTTGGTGAGTTGGTCCTCGAAGAAACAAAATTGTATTGCTCTCTTTACCGCAGAAGCTGAATACATTGCTGCCGCTAGTTGTGCAACTCAGTTGTTATGGATGAGGCAAACTTTGAAGGATTACGGTATCACCTATAGAAATGTGCCTCTTTTGTGTGATAATGAAAGTGCCATCAATATTGCTGAGAACCCCAAAGATCATCTCCGCACCAAACACATTGATATTAGGTATCATTTCTTGAGAGATCATGTTGAAAAGGGTGATATTCACATTGATCACATTGGTACAGATTTTCAACTAGCAGATATCTTCACCAAACCTCTAGATGAAGCAAGGTTCTGTCGACTTAGGCGTGAACTCGGTATCTTGGAGCTTGACAACATTATGTGAAATCTAGTATCCAGTCATGCATGAATCTAATGTCTTGTCATGATGTAGGCATATACTTAGGGGGAGACATTCAATTCATGAATGTTCTCGCCCTACTCAATGCATAAAAAGAACCAACACTCTCAAAGTATCTATGGGTCTAGACCTATGGTGCTTTAACATGATGGAGTAGTGACTATGCACTTAAAGTTCAAGTCTTTCTGTGTCATGTCATGTCTACTCAGACATGGTGGAATGAGCCACCACTTGTAGTCTATGGCTATGATTGAGTAAGATAGGATCTGAGTTACTAAAATAGATAAGGTTTACTGTGAGAAAATGCTTTTCTCATCATCATGATCAGCCCTCCTGTCCAAACTTCTGGCGTCGGACGTCCGTAGGTTCCGGACGTCCGTGTGGTATTTCACTGCCGGACGTCCGTAAGCATCCGGACGTCCGTATATTCTGCTCTGGTTACCTTCGACCAGTCGTCCGGCCTCGCCGGACGTCCGTAAAATCCACTCTGGTTCACTTAAGTTGGCCTAGCAAATGAAGCTCCGGACGTCCGGAATACTCCGGACGCCCGTAAAAACCGTTCTGTTACAATATGCCCGGTCGTCCGACGCCGTCGGACGTCCGTAAAATCATCTCTGTTATCCTCTCTTAGCTGATGGTCCTGACTCCGGTCGTCCGTCCGTTCCCGGACGTCCGGACGCATATATGACTCCGGTCGTCCGTAGGCTCCGGACGTCCGTACGTTTTTACTGGGGTCTATATATACTACGCAGTAGGGTTTTGGTCAACTAACCCCATCCTCTCCACTCGGTTCGCCGCCGCCGCCGCTCCTGTTGTGCGTCATCTCCCCGCAGCCGCCCGCCGCCGTACCCCTTGCCGGGGTTTCTCCCCGTCGCGGATCTGCCACTTGCCGTCCGACCCGTCCAGCCGTCCGGCCGCGGATCTGCTCGGAGCTTCTCTCCCCGCCCGTCCGTCGACCCCCCCCCCTCGGCTCCTCCGTGCTCTTCCTCGCCAGGTAGGGCACAACCTCCTCATGCATTCACCTACCTCTCCACTTGGTTCACCCTGATCTATGGAGGGGTGTTGACATGTGCTTTCCTTGTCCCCTAGGTCATGATGCCTCGGTCCAAGCACTCCGCACGCAAGCAAGTCGCCAGAGGGCCGGCTCGTCCGTCTCGTTGTGGTGGCTCCGATGACTCCCAGGAGGAAGCTCGCCCTCGGAAACGTGCTGCTCGTCCTCACAGCTCGTCCAGTGATTCCTCTTCGGAGGGGCCGATTTTGAGGATGAGCTTGAAGAGGTGGATCCGTCCCCGATGATTGGCGTCCGCGTCGCTGCCCCCAAGCCCGGCGCTCGTCGTCCAACATTTCAACCTCCTCCTCCTCCGGTGCAACCCCACGGTGATGCCCGTCACATTTCCATTGAGACACCAATATCACTAGGCCCTCATGTTAAGCGTTTCAATGAGGTCCCCAAATCTTCTTATCTCAAATTGCGTCGTGATGTAGATCAATTTACTGTTGTTAGGGATTCTCAGGATAGTCGTTTTCGCACAAATGTTCAAGCCGACATCTTCACCACGATCGTCATCCCTAAAGGCTTGTCACTTCATGTTTGCATTGATCTTGAGCACATTCGCACTCATCCGGAGAAATATCCAGGAGCCATTGAGCTCATTGAGTCGTCAAACCTTGCTGCTCCTTTCGCCTTTCAACACGATTTTAACCACGCTGCCATCCATCAGTTTTATGCCACATGTTACTTTGCTCCTGATAACACTGTCACATGGATGACCTCCGACACTACACTCACAGCATCTTATGCTGAGTTTGTCACCGCACTTGGATTTCCCGACACTGGGTTCAAAATCCACACCAATGACCCCAACCATAAGCCCAAAGGCATTGCGGTCTGTGTGGATCTCCTTAGACCCATATCATCTTTGTATAGTACTGAAAAACAAAAGGGTCTAAATCAAGTCTCCATTTGGTTTTCCATTCAACATCATTTATCAGTGTGTCATCCGCACCATTTATCCCAAGATGGGTGACAAGGGCTCCTGCAGCAGCTACTGCATTGATCTCATGCATCGCCTCTACACATCTCCTAAAGGGAAGATCAATATTCCACACTTTCTATGGCATGAGATTCGCCTTGCTAGCTTCCAGCACAAGCGGGCTTTCCCTCATGCACATTTTCTTCAGGCATTTATCGAGAGTGTAGCTCCCTTTCCCATTGCACGCACTCATATACATGAGAGATGGGTCATCCCACCTCACATGGCGACCATGTTCCTCCTCCTCTCGCTACTGCTAGTCGCACCGCCGCTAGTTTTGCCTCTCACGCTACCCATCCTCCTTCCAGTGCTGCCCCCTTTGGGCGCATTGCTCGTTTTCTTGGGAAGGCTCATTCAGCCATGATGAAGATGTTCACCTTCCATTGCTCCCAACACCATGATGTGGTCACCCGCATGGTCACTTCCAAGAACGCTCTGAAGGCTCGTCTGAGAGACTCAGGCGTATATGATGTGAGTGACGATGAGCGTCTTCCTGCAGCTCCCGCTTCTGATTTTGGTTTTCCCTCCGGTCCTGAGTGGGCTGATTTCTTTGACGAGGCTGGTGGCAGTGGTGTTCATGATGATGATGATGAGGATGATCTTTAATACTGTCATGTCATTCCCCCTAGTTTTTTTGGATACTTGATGCCAAAGGGGGAGTAGGCTCCATATGCATTACTCTAGCTCATTATGTAATCGAACCTATGTTAGGAGTAGTTTGTTGAACTATGTTATGAGTTGTTGAACTATGTTATGAGTTTGTTGGTTATGAGTTTGTTGAATCTAAGATTTGGTGAATCTATATGAAGTGATCCAACTATTGTGGCATCAGTTTGAGGGGGAGCCCTCATTCATTTTTTTAGTAGTATCTGTGGTATCACTTTGAGGGGGAGCTCGCTCGCTACTTATTCTTATTATGGTTATTGAGCTCCACAAGAAATACTTCCGATTACTATTATGAGTATGCATATGAGTTGTCATCAACTACCAAAAAGGGGGAGATTGAAAGTGCAATCATGCCCTTAATCATATTTTGATGTTGATGACAACACATATGCTCGGGACTAATCATGTTTATCAAGTATATCTTAGGATTATGTTCCAAAGACCGTGTGCATGGATCATGACTAGGGACAAAAGCATATAACTCAAGAATGGAGATACAAGATGTTGACTTCATTTATGGTTTGTTCTTGAGTATAGGGATCCCGCACTATTAAGAGGGGATCGATGGATCTGTGAAATACTTGCTCAAAGTTACTACCTTACCTTTGGACGTCCGGTGTTCTACGGACGTCCGGTCCTTCCTGATTGCCCGGACGTCCGGACACTTCCGGATGTCCGATACTTCCACAACAGAAACATTTTTATGGATGTCCGGAACCCTCCGGACGTCCGACACTTTCACATCAGAAGCATTCTTACGGATGTCCGGCCCAGCTCGGACGTCCGTATCCTGTACACTGGATTGTGGGTCACACTTTTCACAGCGGCCGGTCGTCCGATGACTGTCGGACGTCCGGACCCATTTGGGCCTCCGGACGTCCGACGTTCTCCGGACGTCCGACCATCCTGTACCCCAAACGGTCACTTTTTCCCACCACCTATATATACTCCCTTCCCTTCCACGGGATAGGGTTGACCATTCACTTTGAGCCCCCACAAGAACACTCCTCACTCTCTCTCTCTCATTCATCCACACTAAATCCTAGATTCCAAGTGTTCTAGGAGCTTTTTGAGAGAAGTTCTCCAATCAAGTGATAGATCCACTTCTTCCCTTTCTTTGCACCAAAGGAATTCGTGACTTGAGAAAGTTTTGAGCATTTCCCCATCGTTCTTGTTACTCTTGGAGGTTGGAGACTCCTAGGCGGTAGGAGTCATCCGGAGAGGAATCGAACTTTGTGATTACCCTTGGAAAAGTTTGTGAGGGTTTGGAGACCACCCCAAGGTCTACCACTAGTGGTTGAGAAACGCCTCCGTGGTATTGTCTAAAAGAGAGAATAGGGTGAGCCTTCGTGGCGTTGGTGTGCCTTCGTGGTAACATCCACCTCTCTAAACGGTGACGTAGCTTCCCTCCAAGGAAGTGAACATCCGCTTACATCCTTGTCTCTCGGAGTTGCGGTTATTCCTAACCCTATCTCTCTACTTGTGGTTACTTGTCTCTTAGCACTTACTTATCTCATCTTGTGCTTACTTACTCATATATTTGTGCCACTTGATTATCTTGCTTAGCTCATTAGTATCATACTTGCAATTGTTAGGCTCACTTTCATTTTCCGCATTATTGCCTAAAATTGCTTAGTAATAATTAAAATTTGTAATTGTACCTATTCACCCCCCCTATAGGTCCATCTCGATCCTTTCACCCCTCCCCTAGGGTTCCCAACCCTAGGCGCAGAGGGGGGGCCCAGGGGGGGTGCACCAGCCCACCAGGGGCTGGTTCCCCTCCCACTTAAGCCCATGGGGCCCTCCGGGATGGGTGGCCCCACCCGGTGGACCCCCGGGAACCTTCCGGTGGTCCCCGTACAATACTGGTGAACCCCGAAACTTTCCCGATGGCCGAAACTCGACTTCCCATATATAATTCTTTACCTCCAGACCATTCCGGAACTCCTCGTGAAGTCCTGGTTCTCATCCGAGACTTCGAACAACTTTCGGTTTGCTGCATACTAATATCTTTACAACCCTAGCGTCACCGAACCTTAAGTGTGTAGACCCTACGGGTTCGGGAGACAGGCAGACATGACCGAGAATGCTCTCCAGTCAATAACCAACAGCGGGATCTGGATACCCATGTTGGCTCCCACATGCTCCTCGATGATCTCATCGGATGAACCACGATGTCGAGGATTCAAGCAACCCCGTATACAATTCCCTTTGTCAATCGGTACGTTACTTGCCCGAGATTCGATCATCGGTATCCCAATACCTCATTCAATCTCGTTACCGGCAAGTCACTTTACTCGTACCGTAATGCATGATCCCGTGACCAGACACTTGGTCACTTAGAGCTCATTATGATGATGCATTACCGAGTGGGCCCAGAGATACCTCTTCGTCATACGGAGTGACAAATCCCAGTCTCGATCCGTGTCAACCCAATAGACACTTTCGGAGATACCTGTAGTGCACCTTTATAGTCACCCACTTACGTTGTGACGTTTGGTACACCCAAAGCACTCCTACGGTATCCGGGAGTTACACGGTCTCATGGTCTAAGGAAAAGATACTTGACATTGGAAAAGCTCTAGCAAACGAACTACACGATCTTTGTGCTATGCTTAGGATTGGGTCTTGTCCATCACATCATTCTCCTAATGATGTGATCCCGTTATCAATGACATCCAATGTCCATAGTCAGGAAACCATGACTATCTGTTGATCAACGAGCTAGTCAACTAGAGGCTCACTAGGGACATATTGTGGTCTATGTATTGACACGTGTATTACGATTTCTGGATAATACAATTATAGCATGAATAAAAGACAATTATCATGAACAAGGAAATATAATAATAATACTTTTATTATTGCCTCTAGGGCATATTTCCAACAGTCTCCCACTTGCACTAGAGTCAATAATCTAGTTACATTGTGATGAATCGAACACCCATAGAGTTCTGGTGTTGATCATGTTTTGCTCGCGGAAGATGTTTAGTCAACGGATCTGCGACATTCAGATCCGTATGTACTTTGCAAATATCTATGTCTCCATCTTGAAAATTTTCACGGATGGAGTTGAAACGACACTTGATGTGCCTGGTCTTCTTGTGAAACCTGGGCTCCCTGGCAAGGGCAATAGCTCTAGTGTTGTCACAGAAGAGAGTGATTGGCCCCGACGCATTGGGTATGACTCCTAGGTCGGTGATGAACTCCTTCATCCATATTGCTTCATGTGTTGCCTCCGAGGCTGCCATGTATTCCGCTTCACATGTAGATCCTGCCACGACGCTCTGCTTGCAACTGCACCAGCTTACTGCTCCACGATTCAACATATACACGTATCCAGTTTGTGACTTAGAGTCATCCAGATCTGTGTCAAAGCTAGCGTCGACGTAACCCTTCACGACGAGATCTTCGTCACCTCCATAAACGAGAAACATGTCCTTTGTCCTTTTCAGGTACTTAAGGATATTCTTGACCGATGTCCAGTGTTCCTTGCCGGGATTACTTTGGTACCTTCCTACCAAACTTACGGCAAGGTTTACATCAGGTCTGGTACACAGCATGACATACATAATAGATCCTATGGCTGAGGCATAGGGGATGACACTCATCTCTTCCTTATCTTCTGCCGTGGTCGGGCATTGAGCCAAGCTCAATCTCACACCTTGCAACACAGGCAAGAACCCTTTCTTGGACTGATCCATTTTGAACTTCTTCAATATCTTATCAAGGTATGTGCTTTGTGAAAGACCTATAAGGCGTCTCGATCTATCCCTATAGATCTTGATGCCTAATATGTAAGCAGCTTCTCCAAGGTCCTTCATTGAAAAACACTTATTCAAGTAGGCCTTAATGCTGTCCAAAAGTTATATATCATTTCCCATCAAAAGTATGTCATCTACATATAATATGAGAAATGCTATAGAGCTCCCACTCATTTTCTTGTAAACGCAGGCTTCTCCATAAGTTTGCATAAACCCAAACGCTTTGATCATCTCATTAAAGCGAATGTTCCAACTCCGAGATGCTTGCACCAGCCCATAAATGGATCGCTGGAGCTTGCATACCTTGTTAGCATCCTTAGGATCGACAAAACCTTCCGGCTGCATCATATACAGCTCTTCCTTAAGATAGCCGTTAAGGAATGCCGTTTTGACGTCCATCTGCCATATCTCATAATCATAGTATGCGGCAATTGCTAACATGATTCGGATGGACTTTAGCTTCGCTACGGGAGAGAAAGTCTCATCGTAGTCAACCCCTTGAACTTGCCGATAACCCTTAGCGACAAGTCGAGCTTTATAGATGGTAATATTACCATCCGCGTCCGTCTTCTTCTTAAAGATCCATTTGTTTTCTATCGCTCGCCTATCATCGGGCAAGTCTGTTAAAGTCCATACTTTGTTTTCATACATGGATTCTATCTCGGATTGCATGGCTTCAAGCCATTTGTTGGAATCTGGGCCCGCCATCGCTTCTTCATAGTTTGAAGGTTCACCATTGTCTAACAACATGATTTCCTGGACAGGGTTGCCATACCACTCTGGTGTGGAACGTGTCCTTGTGGACCTATGAAGTTCAGTAGCAACTTGATCCGAAGTACCTTGATCATCATCATGAATTTCCTCTCCAGTCGGTGCAGGCACCACATGAACATTTTCCTGAGCTGCACTACTTTCCGGTTCAAGAGGTAGTACTTCATCGAGTTCTACTTTCCTCCCACTTACTCCTTTCGAGAGAAACTCATTTTCCAGAAAGGATCCATTCTTGGCAACAAAGATCTTGCCTTCGGATCTAAGGTAGAAGGTATACCCAATGGTTTCCTTAGGGTATCCTATGAAGACGCATTTTTCCGACTTGGGTTCGAGCTTTTCAGGTTGAAGTTTCTTGACATAAGCATCGCATCCCCAAACTTTTAGAAACGACAACTTAGGTTTCTTCCCAAACCATAATTCATACGGTGTCGTCTCAATGGATTTAGACGGAGCCCTATTTAAAGTGAATGTCGCTGTCTCTAGAGCGTGTCCCCAAAATGATAGCGGTAAATCGGTAAGAGACATTATAGATCGCACCATATCCAATAGAGTGCGATTACGACGTTCGGACACACCGTTACGCTGAGGTGTTCCAAGCGGCATGAGTTGTGGAACGACTCCACAATTTCTTAAGTGCGTACCAAATTCGTGACTTAAATATTCTCCTCCACGATCTGATCGTAAGAATTTTATCTTTCGGTCACGTTGATTCTCTACTTCATTCTGAAATTCCTTGAACTTTTCAAAGGTCTCAAACTTGTGTTTCATCAAGTAGACATACCCATATCTACTTAAGTCATCGGTGAGAGTGAGAACATAAGGATATCCTCCGCGAGCCTCAACGCTCATTGGACCACACACATCAGTATGTATGATTTCCAATAAGTTGGTTGCTCGCTCCATTGTTCCGGAGAAGGGAGTCTTGGTCATTTTGCCCATGAGGCATGGTTCACATGTGTCAAATGATTCATAATCGAGAGACTCTAAAAGTCCATCAGCATGGAGCTTCTTCATGCGCTTGACACCAATGTGACCAAGGCGGCAGTGCCACAAGTATGTGGGACTATCATTATCAACTTTACATCTTTTGGTATTCACACTATGAATATGTGTAATATTACGTTCGAGATTCATTAAGAATAAACCATTGACCATCGGGGCATGACCATAAAACATATCTCTCATATAAATAGAACAACCATTATTCTCGGATTTAAATGAGTAGCCATCTTGTATTAAACGAGATCCAGATACAATGTTCATGCTCAAACTTGGCACTAAATAACAATTATTGAGGTTTAAAACTAATCCCATGGGTAAATGTAGAGGTAGCGTGCCGACGGCGATCACATCGACCTTGGAACCATTCCCGACGCGCATTGTCACCTCGTCCTTCGCCAGTCTCTGCTTATTCCGCAGCTCCTGCTGTGAGTTACAAATATGAGCAACGACACCGGTATCAAATACCCAAGAGTTACTACGAGTACTGGTAAGGTACACATCAATTACATGTATATCACATATACCTTTAGTGTTGCCGGCCTTCTTGTCCGCTAAGTATTTGGGGCAGTTCCGCTTTCAGTGACCCTTCCCTTTGCAATAAAAGCACTCAGTCTCAGGCTTGGGTCCATTCTTTGACTTCTTCCTAGCAACTGGCTTACCAGGTGCGGCAACATCCTTGCCGTCCTTCTTGAAGTTCTTCTTACCCTTGCCCTTCTTGAACTTGGTGGTTTTATTGACCATCAACACTTGATGTTCTTTCTTGATTTCTACCTCTGCCGACTTCAGCATTGAAAATACTTCAGGAATAGTTTTCACCATCCCCTGCATATTGTAGTTCATCACAAAGCTCTTGTAGCTCGGTGGGAGCGACTGAAGGATTCTGTCAATGACCGCCTCGTCTGGGAGGTTAATGTCCAGCTGGGACAGGCGGTTGTGCAACCCAGACTTTTTGAGTATGTGCTCACTGACAGAACTATTTCCCTCCATCTTACAACTATAGAACTTGTCGGAGACTTCATATCTCTCGACCCGGGCATGATCTTGGAAAACCATTTTCATCTCCTCGAACATCTCATATGCTCTGTGTTGCTCAAAACGCTTTTGGAGCCCCAGTTCTAAGCTGTAAAGCATGCCGCAGTGAACGAGGGAGTGATCATCAGCACGTGACTGCCAAGCGTTCATAACGTCTTGGTTCTCTGGGATGGGTGCTTCACCTAGCGGTCCTTCTAGGACATATGCTTTCTTGGCGGCTATGAGGATGATCCTCAGGTTCTGGACCCAGTCCGTATAGTTGCTGCCATCATCTTTCAGCTTGGTTTTCTCTAGGAACGCGTTGAAGTTCATGTTGACATGAGCGTTGGCCATTTGATCTACAAGACATTTTTGCAAAGATTTTAGACTAAGTTCATGATAATTAAGTTCATCTAATCAAATTATTTAATGAACTCCCACTCAGATTTGACATCCCTCTAGTCATCTAAGTGTTACATGATCCGAGTCGACTAGGCCGTGTCCGATCATCACGTGAGACGGACTAGTCATCATCGGTGAACATCTCCATGTTGATCGTATCTTCCATACGACTCATGTTCGACCTTTCGATCTCTGTGTTCCGAGGCCATGTCTGTACATGCTAGGCTCGTCAAGTTAACCTAAGTGTTTTTGCATGTGTAAAACTATCTTACACCCGTTGTATGTGAACGTAGGAATCTATCACACCCGATCATCACGTGGTGCTTCAAAACGACGAACTTTAGCAATGGCGCACAATTAGGGGGAACACTTTCTTGAAATTGTTATGAGGGATCATCTTATTTACTACCGTCGTTCTAAGTAAACAAGATGCATAAACATAATAAACATCACATGCAATTAAATAGTAGTGACATGATATGGCCAATATCATATAGCTCCTTTGATCTCCATCTTTGGGGCTTCATGATCATCTTTGTCACCGGCATGACACCATGATCTCCATCATCATGATCTCCATCATCGTGTGTCCATCAAGTTGCTCGCCAACTATTACTTCTACTACTATGGCTAATGGTTTAGCAATAAAGTAAAGTAATTACATGGCGTTAAATCATTGACACGCAGGTCATACAATAATTAAGACAACTCCTATGGCTCCTGCCGGTTGTCATACTCATCGACATGCAAGTCGTGATTCCTATTACAAGAACATGATCTCATACATCACAATATATCATTCATCATTCATCACAACTTTTGGCCATATCACATCACAAAGCAATTGCTGCAAAAACAAGTTAGACGTCCTCTAATTGTTGTTGCATCTTTTACGTGGCTGCAATAGGGTTCTAGCAAGAACGTTTTCTTACCTCCGAATAACCACAACATGATTTGTAAACTTCTATTTACCCTTCATAAGGACCCTTTTCATCGAATCCACTCCAACTAAAGTGGGAGAGACAGACACCCGCTAGCCACCTTATGCAACTGGTGCATGTCAGTCGGTGGAACCTGTCTCACGTAAGCGTACGTGTAAGGTCGGTTCGGGACGCTTCATCCCACAATACCGCTGAAGCAAAATAAGACTAGTAGTGGCAAGAAAGTTGATAACATCTACGCCCACAACAGATTTGTGTTCTACTCGTGCAATATAGAACTACGCATAGACCTAGCTCATGATGCCACTGTTGGGGAACGTCGCATAAAATAAATTTTTTTCTATGTTCACCAAGATCAATCTATGAGTTCATCTAGCAACGAGAGAGAGGAGTGCATCTACATACCCTTGTAGATCGCGAGCGGAAGCGTTCAAGAGAACGGGGTTGAGGGAGTCGTACTCGTCGTGATCCAAATCACCGGAGATCCTAGCGCCGAACGGACGGCACCTCCGCGTTCAACACACGTACGGTCAGCGTGACGTCTCCTCCTTCTTGATCCAGCAAGGGGGAAGGAGAGGTTGATGAAGATCCAGCAGCACGACGGCGTGGTGGTGGATGCAGCAGGGTTCCGGCAAGGCTTCGGCAAGCGACTACGGGAGGAAGAGGTGTAGCAAGGGGGGAAGGGAGGCGCCAGGTGTCAGGGTGTGGCTGCCCTCCCACCCCCCTCTTTATATAGGGACCCCAGGGGGGCGCCGGCCCTAGGAGATGGGATCTCCTAGGGGGGGGCGGCCAAGGGGGGAAACTTGCCCCCCCAAGGCAAGTGGAGGCGCCCCCTCCCCTAGGGTTCCCAACCCTAGGCGCAGAGGGGGGGGGGCGGGGGGGGGGGGGCGCACCAGCCCACCAAGGGCTGGTTCCCCTCCCACTTCATCCCATGGGGCCCTCCGGGATGGGTGGCCCCACCCGGTGGACCCCCGGGAACCTTCCGATGGTCCCGGTACAATACCAGTGAACCCCGAAACTTTCCCGATGGCCGAAACTCGACTTCCCATATATAATTCTTTACCTCCGGACCATTCCGGAACTCCTCATGATGTCCGGGATCTCATCCGGGACTACGAACAACTTTCGGTTTGCTGCATACTAATATCTTTACAACCCTAGCGTCACCGAACCTTAAGTGTGTAGACCCTACGGGTTCGGGAGACAGGCAGAAATGACCGAGAATGCTCTCCGGTCAATAACCAACAGCGGGATCTGGATACCCATGTTGGCTCCCACATGCTCCTCGATGATCTCATCGGATGAACCACGATTTTGAGGATTCAAGCAACCCCGTATACAATTCCCTTTGTCAATCGGTACGTTACTTGCCCGAGATTCGATCATCAGTATCCCAATACCTCATTCAATCTCATTACCGGCAAGTCACTTTACTCGTACCGTAATGCATGATCCCGTGACCAGACACTTGGTCACTTAGAGCTCATTATGATGATGCATTACCGAGTGGGCCCAGAGATACCTCTTCGTCATACGGAGTGACAAATCCCAGTCTCGATCCGTGTCAACCCAACAGACACTTTCGGAGATACCTGTAGTGCACCTTTATAGTCACCCACTTACGTTGTGACGTTTGGTACACCTAAAGCACTCCTACGGTATCCGGGAGTTACACGATCTCATGGTCTAAGGAAGAGATACTTGACATTGGAAAAGCTCTAGCAAACGAACTACACGATCTTTGTGCTATGCTTAGGATTGGGTCTTGTCCATCACATCATTCTCCTAATGATGTGATCCCGTTATCAATGACATTCAATGTCCATAGTCAGGAAACCATGACTATCTGTTGATCAACGAGCTAGTCAACTAGAGGCTCACTAGGGACATATTGTGGTCTATGTATTGACACGTGTATTACGATTTCCGGATAATACAATTATAGCATGAATAAAAGACAATTATCATGAACAAGGAAATATAATAATAATACTTTTATTATTGCCTCTAGGGCATATTTCCAACACTGCTGGCGTCTATCCTCGAGCTGGGTTCAGGCTTCGGCGATGTTGGTGGCGTCGACGTCCGTGCCGATGAGGATGCGGAGGCTCTGCATCACGGCGCGCAGCGGGTCGGACGGCTTGGTCCGTGCCGCAGCGGCCCCGGCTTCTGCGACCCTCCTCGCCTTGCTCGACGAGGAAGAGGCGCCATCGCCGGTGATGAAAACCTCCACATGGACGTCCATCGCCCCGACGGCGATACCGCCGCCGAGGGAGAGTGGAGAGTCGGAGTAGCTGAGCACCTCGCTGGGGTACTCGTCAACCGCGAATGCATCAGAGATGCGCAGCGCATTGAAGGAGGCGGCGAGCATGCCGATGACGTCGTCCGCTAGAGCGACGGACTCGCCGGAGTAGGAGAAGGGCCCCGTCTGAAGCATGCTTCCGGCCAGCTCCTCAAGCTGCCCCATGGTTGGCGCCAACTGTCGTGGTGGGCGCACGGCAGATGCCAAGGGATGGCTAAAGAGAGGAGGAGGCTCGAGGGCGCTGGTGGGCTCCAGAGGCGAGGTTGGCATGCGTGGGCGTGGGACGCCGTACATACCGAGGTTCGGGGCTCTCCGGAGAGATAATACCCCTATTCCTGCCGAGTTTAGTTGGATGATCGATAGTACAATGTTGCTCCTGGAGCTGTATGGAGGAGGAAGGAAGCTGGCCAAGACTTGGGCTGCTCCTTCTCTCTGGTGCTGCCGTTGGGTGGCTAGTCCTATGCTCACTTGTGTTTCTCTTGTGTCTCATACATATGCCTCTCTCTGTAGGCGTGGGTTCCTAGGGGGTTTTATAGATCAACCCACCCAGGATTACAATGGTAATACGCCGAGTCGCCGGGTCCATATTGTCGGTGTCCGGGATACCGAGCTGAGTCCCGCTTGAGGGCTTGTGGTTCGCCGGGTTCCCCTAGGTGTGGGCCCTGCGTGCCTAGGGGAACTGTTCGCCGTCTTGTCGATCGTCAGGGCGTGACCGAGTCGAGTCGTGTACAGTGCTCTCCGTCAGGTTGCCGCTTGCTGCCGTCAGTGGTGAAGGCGGGAGCACTGTTGCCACGCCAGCCTCGGTCAGCGGGTAGGTAAGGGGCACTGTTGCCACGCTCCGGCTGACCATAGGCATGGGCGGAAGCATTGTAGTCTTGGTCATCGGTGATTGAAGTCTCGTCCCATCGTACGGTCTGGATGGAACGGGAGCTGACCGTGGCTGGGTTGCCGTGCACGCCACAGGTGGGGTCGGCTTGTTGGGGAAGCCTTGGTGACGCCGGGTTGGGTTGTCTTGCGCCAGTCGCCGTGGCCGGGTCGACGTACCTTGCCGAGTCAAAGGGCTTGGCCGGGTTGCGGGCCTTGCCGGGTCGAGCGACCCGGCCAGGTGCGTGCCGGTTCGCGGGGCGATGCGGGCCCCGCCATTTTTGAAAAGGATCCGAGTTCCGTTGCCTGCCCGGGGTTCATCCCCCCGACAGGAGGAACCCCCGCCCACACCTTACATAATTCATCACCAACACCTACCTTGGCTAATTTATGCGCAGCAACATTCGCTGGATGACTAACCCACAAGACTCTAAAGTCACTCCTCCTGTGCAACATCCGTTTAATCTCCTGAATCCAAGGACCAACCTCCGTATAGTTCATTCCAGGTTCATTGATCATCTAAACCACACTCTTACAGTCCAATTCAATATGAACCCGTGCAACATTCAGCTCAATCGCTAACTGAACAACTCTTTTTCATGCCAGAACTTCAGATACTTCGAGGCTTCCAATGCTCGGGAAGAAATGGCTAGCACC
This sequence comes from Triticum aestivum, assembly GCF_018294505.1. Taxonomy (NCBI): domain Eukaryota; kingdom Viridiplantae; phylum Streptophyta; class Magnoliopsida; order Poales; family Poaceae; genus Triticum; species Triticum aestivum. The sequence goes on from NC_057807.1 coordinate 371,864,800, forward strand.
AACTAAGAAAGCGCCATAATGGTCACGTGCTACAGCACCACTCCCCCTTTTACCTCCAGTCCTCGAGACCGCACCATCAGAATTGATTTCCACCCAACCCTAGTCTGACACCGCCCATTTTTGCACCTGCTTTGGATGGACATCAAGAACCTTTGGCTAATGAGAGAACTTCCATTCCTGCATGTGTCGTAAAATAGAAACCATTATTTCATGTGGATGCACTATTTGTTTTCCATCCCTCACCTCATTTCTCGCAAGCCAAAGACCGTATACTGCATGGATCATTGTTTCCCTCTCATCATCACCCGCACCAGCTAACAAGTTCGAAAGCCAACGAGCCAGTGCTCCATTGGTAACAATTGGGGCTGGTGGAGATGCTATGACCGCCCCTGTCTCAGATTGCAGCTCCTGCCAGAAAAGAGTCGTGTGGTGACACGACCATAACCTGTGGAAGATTGTCTCTTCTCTGCCACAAACAGTACAGAAAACACCCGGTTTAATCCGACGAAGTGTAGCTCAGAGCCAACCGCTAACCCATTCCTGATCATCCTCCATAAATGGACCTTAGCTTTGTTCGGGGCATTTGTACCCCACAACGCCATAAAACCCTTATGTCGGTCTACAGAGCTCGAAGGCTCAGGCTGATCAGACTTGCATTTTTTCATGTCCATCCGAAGATAATAAGCCAACCGAACAGTAAAGACTCCATTGTTCGTAAAATTCCAGGCCAAGAAGTTATCCGTTCCCGGTCCTCCCAACAATTTGTTTGATATCCGCAACATCCGATTATGTGAACATGTTATCAATCCTTGCCGTATCCCAATCAGTTCCATCTTGGTTGAGGAGACCCGCAACCTTGGTGATACCATGCATATACTCTTGACCCGGTGGTCGTAAGCATCCACTTCGAGGAATCCTATTACCATGATGGATATTGACCCCAGAGCCGTCTCCAATTCTCCAAAATAATCCTTTCCTTAGAAGATCCCTACCATGCAAAATGCTTCAAAAAGTATAAGGCACATTTGAGAGACAGGTTGCCAACATAATAGACCCCTCATTAAAATACCGAGCGTTTAAATCCCTAAAGCTGAGAGACGATGATGTAATTAATTCTCTCCAAGCCTGCTTAGCTAGAAGTGCTTGATTGAACGCTTCGGAGTCACGGAAACCCATCCCCCCTCTCGTTTCGAAGCACACATCTTCTCCCATGATATTCAATGCACCTTTCTTTCACCATTCATTACACCCTATCAGAATTTCGAAGAGTCAAGTCTCGGCATGTTTTAATATTCATTTGCTTTTTATAGGTAACATTCGAGAACGGAACATGGCCAGAACAAACAACACGCGAAGCAATTATTTCACCTGAAAATCTGGAAATGCACACACCGACGCATGGAAATAACAACACCACAAATCACGACCTCGCGTGGCTGGTGACCACCGAGAGCCTACGTGTCGAGCACTAAGCGGCGGCGTTCAGCTGGCTGCCGGCAACGTCGATGACGAAGCGGTACCTCACGTCGTTCCTCTCCAGCCGCTCCACCGCCGTGTTGACGTAGTCCATCTTGACGACCTCGACGTCCGCGGTGATGCCGTGCTTCCCCGCGAAGTCCAGCATCGCCTGGCAGCTGCTGACGCTGCCCACACCGTTCCCGGCTACGCGCTTGCCGCCTCCGATGATGGCGTAGGCCGGCAGCGCCAGCGGCTCGCTCGGCGCGCCGACCACCACCATCTGCCCCATCGGCTTCAGCAGCTCCAGCAGTGGCACGAGCGGGTGCCCCGCCGACACCGTGTCGATGATTCCGTCCATCGTGCCCGCCGCAGCCTGCTCCGAACAACGTACACCTTTGTCAATCGCCACCGTGCCAAGAATCATGCACACACAGGGTCAATCAATGGAGGGGGCAAAGAAACGTCACCTTCATTTGCTCGGCGTCCTGGCTGACCAAGAACGCGTCGGCGCCGAGGCGCTCGAGCGCCTCCTCGCGCTTCCTCGGCGACGAGCTGATTACGGTGACGGTCATCCTGAACGCCTTGCCGAACTTGACGGCCATGTGGCCGAGGCCCCCGAGGCCGACGACGCCGAGGTGCTTCCCCGGCGCGTTGAGGCCGTACTGCATCATCGGGCTGTACACCGTGACGCCGGCGCAGAGCAGCGGCGCCGCCCCGGCGAGAGACAGGCTCTCCGGGACGCGGAGGACGTAGTCCTGATTGACGACGAGCACGTCGGAGAAACCCCCCTGGGTGGTAGCGCCGTCGTAGTCCACGCCGTTGGAGGTGAGCACGAGGGTGGAGCAGTAGTTCTCGTACCCCTTGCTGCAGGTGTCGCACGAGCGGCAGGAGTCGATGAAGTAGCCCACGCCCACCGTGTCCCCGGCCTTGAAGCTCTCGACGCCAGGGCCGACGTCGGTGACGACGCCAACGATCTCATGCCTGCGCCGGCAATACGGTAACAGTTAATCCACCATTGTAGTCGTAGACCATCGATGATATGTTTTGGTTGGTGTACCCACCCTGGAACGATGGGGTAGAGGGCGTTGCCCCACTCGTTCTTGGCGATGTGGAGGTCAGTGTGGCAGATCCCGCAGAAGAGCACCTTGATCGTCACATCGTCGTCCTTCTGGACCCTGTAGGAATTCATCAGCGCAGCGCAAGAGGCAGAGGTGAGTCACATAGTATCACCAAGCAGAGTACGCGCCATGATAGGGACTGGATAGAGGAAGACCTTCGCGAGAAGCTGTAAGGGGAGAGGAGACCGGACTCGTCTCTCGCGGCCCAACCGAGCGCAGGCGTGCCCTTCTCCATTGATGATTGCTTGCTCTGCTTCTTCGCCTAGACTTCGAGCTGGAGTACTTCGATTTCCTGCTCACAAATCAGGATGTTGGTCACTGCCAAGCCCGGAGATGGGAATAAATAGGCATGCCGACGAGCCGGACTGGACGTCAGACACTACGTGTCGACCGCATGGCAACGTCAGACACTACGTATCTCCACTCTTCACCTACTACTGGTCGGCCTCTGGCCGGAACATGTGTATCCCCGAATTCCATGCTCACACACCTGGGACCTGGCTGCAGGTTCGCGGCCAGCCAGCGGCGGCAAATTTGACAAATTTGACCTGTGGACAAAATCAAATCACAAAATAAACTGCCCGTGAAACTATTTCACGCGGCTGACCTTTTTATGTGACGCCCGACACGAAGACGCCACACTACACTGTGCAACGCCTCATAGATAGGCGCTACAAGCCTGGCCCGCGTTGCATCCCAGACTGCCTAAAAATTGCTAAGTTAGTGTGCAGAGCCTAAGAGCTAGGCGCTGCACTGTATAGTGTGGCGCTTAGCTCTCAGGCGCTGCACTAGTGGTTGCACTAAATAATGAAGCAACCACTAGTGCAACGCCTAGAAGCTAGGCGCTACACTGTATAGTGTGGCGCCTAGCTCTCAGAGGCTGCACACTGACTTAGTAATTTTCGGATCACACGGATGCGAAGCTGGCCAGGCGTGTAGCGCCTATCTGTGAGGCGTTGCATAGTGTAGTGTGGCGCCTTCGTGTCGGGCGTCACACAAAAATGTCAGCCACGTGAAATAGTTTTACGGACAGTTCATTCTGTGATTTAATTTTGTCCATAGGTCAAATTTGTCAATTTTGCCGCCAGCGACGGCTCTGCCTGCTTTCTTTCTTCGATCGGAACTGAAATGTTAATCAATGGAAGGGTTTGTTCAGTTGGGCCATGTTTGTCGCGGGGTCGGCATATTAAAAACCGCGAAGCAATGAACACTACGCACTGGGTCATTTGATCAAAGCTGCCCATTCAGTGCGGGGTTGGGAGCGGATAAAAGAATCGAGGCCAGTGTAGTGTGCAGTGACGGTGACCGGCCGGGCAAATTATTGGACACGTTTGACCAACGATTGGCGAACTGGACTCAAGATGGTTAGTTAAAAAAAAGCTGCTCACATTTTTTTTATTTCAGATTTTTCATCTTCAGTGGAAGAAAACGTATCCATAGACTATGAAGACACTGTGATGGCCTCACCAATCTCAAAATGTTGTGCTGACTCGGTATCCCGGAAGTGCTCTGCATTGTACTGTGTTTAAAATAAAATAACCGACGATTCAATAGATGGGCCATGGATTCAAACTCGTCTCTTAGGCCAGCTCCAACACGCGATTCACGTATGTTTTGTCCGGATTCTATCCTTTTGGATAGGGCAAAGGGTTGTTTTCCGGCCGCGCCGGAACAGCCGTTGCGCCCAACCGACGGACACATTTTGTTCCGGCACCATGTTTCTTTTACAAGAAAAATAAAGTAAAAACTGAAATAGTCCACGGCCATAGCCATGCCAGCGGCCATAGTTCATGTCGGCCCGAGCGCCAACAGCCGGTACACATGCCAGCCTACAAAATGATCACCCCACGGTCACGCCGTCACACTAGCCAGTGGCCGACACACTTGCCACACACAAAAACGGCCGAAGTTCATGTCTCACGGCCCTAGTTCATTTTTTTTTGAAAAGATGGGGCTCCCCGGCCTCTGCATCAAGAGTGATGCATACGACCATCTTATTAACCAATAATCAAATTGTGCCAACAAAGTTCCAAAGTCTCAAACTTAAAGAAAGAAAAAGCAGCTCACACAGAGCGCCAAAGGCTAGATACACAAACTAGCCAGGAAAAGATGCCACAACCGGCTGGCTAAAAAAGGTAGGTAAACTAATTGCCTATCCTATTACATGACCGCCATCCAAACCGGTTGAAGATATCCCGAGCTACCATCTCCCAACGGATAGACCCAGTAACCAAATGCTCCCTGGCCTCCATCGGAGTGAGTAGCGACCACGAACGGATCACTGCCGTAGCTCGGAAAATAACCTGCAAAAAATGAATCCGTGATGTTCTATTAAAAACCAAATCATTTCTGCAAAGCCAGATGGTCCACAGCAAAGCGCAAACTCCAACCCGAATATGTCTTGCTAAGGTAGACTCAATCCCATTAAGCCAAGTCCCAAATAAAGCATTAACAGAAGTCGGTGGAGTAATGTTAAAAGCAATGTGGACCGTCCGCCAAAGGACCTTGGCCAACGGGCAATCGAAAAAGAGATGCTTAATCGTCTCATCCCGATCACAAAAACTACACCTAGTAGGTCCTGTCCAATTACGCTTTATTAAGTTGTCCTTTGTTAGAATAACTTGTTTATGGACAAACCACATAAATACTTTTATTTTCAAAGGAACTTTGACATCCCAGACATTCTTGGAAGTTGGAATGGAGTTCGAATTAATAACATCAATATACATTGACTTAACTGTAAATACTCCAGACCTAGTCAACTTCCAGCGTAATTCATCAGGTTGGTCAGAAAGTTGAACCTCCATCAGTCTCCTAACTAAATGAAGCCAAACTTCCCAACGATTGCCCGCTAGCGACCGTCTAAACTGGATATTAAGGGGGATGGATTGAAATACCGTTGCCACGAACACCTCACGTCATTGAGCAATACGATATAAAGACGGATATTGAATGGCCAAGGGTGAGTCGCCAAGCCAAGTATCCTCCCAGAAACGTGTAGTAGCACCATTTCCAATAACAACTCTAGTCCTATTGAACAGTAATTGTTTAACTTTCATGAGTCCTTTCCAGAAAGGCGAGTCAGTCGGCCTAACTGTTACCTGGGATAGAGTTCTAGTCTGGAGGTACTTGCTGCGAAGGATCTGCGCCCACATGGCTTCAGTCCCGGAAGCGAGCTTCCACAACCACTTACTAAGAAGGCATCTGTTCTTGACTTCAAGATTCTCAATACCAAGCCCTCCTTGGTATTTGGGTCGACAGATAATATCCCATTTAGCAAGCCGGTATTTTCTTTTAAGTTCATCACCCTGCCAAAAGAAGCGTGATCGATAGAAGTCCAGTCTTTTCCTAACACCAACTGGGACCTCAAAGAATGATAAGAGGAACATAGGCATGCTTGTGAGCACCGAGTTTATCAAGATTAACCGGCCTCCGTATGACATGAGCTTACCCTTCCAGCAACTCAGTTTCTTCTCAAATCGGTCCTCGATACACTTCCACTCTCGGTTTGTCAGCCTACGATGGTGTATCGAAATACCAAGGTAGGAGAAGGGCAAACTCCCCAACTCGCACCCAAACAATTGCCTATAAGACTCCTGTTCGTCTTTGGCTCTACCAAAGCAGAACAACTCGCTCTTATGAAAGTTAATCTTTAACCCGGACAATTTTTCAAAGAGGCATAACAACAACTTCATATTTCTCGCCTTGGGCAAGTCGTGCTCCATAAAGATGATTGTATCATCAGCATATTGAAGGATGGATACACCTCCATCAGCAAGATGAGGTACCAAGCCACCCACTTGACCATTCTCCTTAGCCCTTCCTATCAAAATTGCAAACATATCCACCACAATGTTAAACAGGATAGGGGACATCGGATCTCCTTGTTGAGGCCTTTATGAGTCTGGAAATAATGACCTATATTGTCATTCACTTTAATTCCCACACTCCCTTTTTGCGTAAATGATTCGACCTGCCGGCGCCAGGCATCATCAAAACCTTTCATACGCAATGCCTGTTGGAGGAATGGCCACTTGACCTTATCGTACGCTTTTTCGAAATCCACCTTAAAAATTACCCCATCTAATTTTTTGGAGTGAATTTCATGGAGCGTTTCATGAAGGATAACCACCCCTTCAAGGATGTTTCTGTCCGGCATGAAAGCAGTTTGGGATTGTTACACCACAGAATGCGCAATCTATGAGAGCCTATTAGTCCCAACCTTGGTAAAGATTTTGAAACTAACATTGAGGAGGCAAATCGGCCTGAACTGCTCGATTCTCACAGCCTCCGTTTTCTTAGGGAGCAATGTGATAGTTCCAAAATTCAAGTGAAATAATTGAAGCTGCCCAGAGAAAAGGTCCTGAAACATAGGTAACAAATCCCCCTTAATAATGTGCCAACACTTTTTATAAAACTCGGCCAGGAACCCATCCGGTCCGGGAGCCTTATTGTTTTTCATTTGTGCAATAGCATCAAACACCTCCTTCTCCGAAAACGGGGCGAGCAAGATATCATTATCGGCAGCAGACAATTGAGGTACATCCTCAATCCTGGACTCATTGAGGGTCACACAATTAACCTCCGGAGGTCCAAATAACTGCCTATAATACTCTGTAATATATGTTTTGAGATTATCCTACCCAACAATAGTACCCTCATCTTGTTCAAGTTGGAAGATACGCTTCTTTCTGTGCTTACCATTGGCAATCAGGTGAAAGAATTGAGTATTGGCGTCCCCTTGGACCACCTTGCGAACCTTAGCTCGCAACGCCCACTTCAACTCTTCTTCACGGAGAAGTTCTTTCAACCTCTTCTCCGCCTCAGTTTTAACCTGGAGCTCAGCAGGCAGCAGAATCGCGGATTCAACTTTTATGTCCAGGGCCTGTATAAGAGAGAGGAGCCTATCCTTCTCAATCTTATACACCCCACTAAGGTGCTTAGCCCAACCCCGTAAGAAACTTCTCAAATGCCTAATTTTATTCTGCCAACGCTCGACAGCCGTCCTACCTCCTACACCCTTAGCCCATTCCCTGGCAATGAGGTCTAAGAACCCCTCACGTTCGAACCAGGCCATCTCGAATGAGAAGGTGTTTTTGTTTCCCACATGGTTCGGCTCCCCGGAATCCACGAACAGTGGTGTGTGATCGGATATTCCCCGTGAGAGAGCTTGGACCGTAACAAGAGGGAACTTCTGTTCCCACTCCACGCTCGCGTGAACTCGATCAAGCTTTTCATATGTCGGGGTAGGCAAGGCATTAGCCCAGGTAAACTTTCTACCAGAAAGCTCTATCTCCCTCAGATCCAAGCTCTCAATAATGGTATTGAACATAAACGACCATCTGCCGTCAAAGTTATCATTATTCTTCTCCTCTAGTTCATGCCGACACACAAAAGCCGACATACAAAATGCCACTCTTGGGTGTAGCTCAATCATCTAGCTCAAGCATCGCCTTTTGCTTCTTATCCAACCAAACCCTTCTCCTCGGTGACACCTTGCTCAAGTCCACCGTCATAATCTCCACCTCCTTCGCAATGAAAGCAAACGACACCTCTTTTGCTTTGGTGTTTGCATTGGTCACCTCAATCCTAAACTTCTTCATTTGGACGACCTCCTCAATCTCGAGCTTCCTCCTTTTGACGGCCTCCTCCATCTCAAGCTTTCTCGTTTGGATCTCGATGTAGACCTTAATTTGCTCCTCTTTTTTTGGCGCTTCCTCTCGTCCCTTGCTTCCTTTTGGGTCATCATTCCTTGTAAAGTTTCTTGCAAGGCGAACAATGTCACATCACGCTTCTCGTCCACCTTGGAGTTGGTCTTGCCGCTTGGTCGCTTCTCTCCTCCTTCATGCTCAACGACGGTCATTGGCCCTCCATTCTTCTTTTGGGCGGCATATTGCTTTTTAAACTTGGGGGAATCTTTGATGATCATTGAACAATGGGTGAAGGTGAATGGCTTGTTCCCATGTTGGGCCTTGAAGGCTTCCAAAGTTTGGAATGCCTATAAAATGAAAGTGAAGGTCACAATGTAATAGCGAAGGACACAAAAGCCAACAAACATGAAAATGGAATATGAACAAAAGAGAAGAAGTTGCATACCATGTCACTCACGCCCAGGCCACTCACGGAATGCCCAAAACTTGTTGCATTCGTGTTGGATAAACCCCCACCTCTTTTGGATTGAGCGGACACCATGAGTGCTAAAAGAATTAGTAGGGCGAGAACTTCCTACTTTCATGGAAGTTCGCATGAACTCTCCCCCAAAAAGAGCTCCTTTTGCTCGGCGCCTGTCTTGGGATCTTGCCCTATTTCCTTCAAACCTTCGCAAATAAACTTGTCCTCATCTTTGGTGCGCTCATCTATAAACAATGGCTCCTCCTCAATGTCTACGCCATCTTCCTCGTCTTCGCAATAAATGTCGCCATGCCATGCATCGTCTTGGCCGTCGGTCTCTTCTTGGTTTTCGTGGCCGCCTTGGCCATGATCTTGGCCGCGGGTTGATACGTCTCCAACGTATCTATAATTTTGATTGCTCCATGCTGTTATACTATCATTCTTGGCTATCTTATATTCATTTTATAGCAACTTTATATCATTTCCTGGGACTAACCTATTGACATAGTGCCCAGTGCCAGTTGTTGTTTTTTGCATGTTTTTTACTTCGCAGAATATCCATATTAATCGGAGTCCAAACGTAGCGAAACTTTTTGGAGATTCTTTTCTGCCCAAAAGACAACTTGGGAGCCAAGGAAGTGTAGAAGGGGAGGCCTGGTGGGTAGTGGGGCCCACGGGAGTCCTTTCCACCGCCTCTCGGCTTTATAAATACCCAAATATTCCATAAACCCTAGGGGAGTCGACGAAACACAATTCCAGCTGCCGCAAGTTCTAGAACCACGAGATCCAATCTAGAGCCCTATTCCGGCACCTTGCCGGAGGAGAACACGATCACGGAGGGGTTCATCATCCTCATTGATGCTCCTCCGATGATGCGTGAGTAGTTTACCATAGACCTACGGGTCCGTAGGCAGTAGCTAGATGGCTTCTTCTCTCTTTTTGCTTCTCAATACAATGTTCTCCTCGATGTTCTTGGAGATCTATTTGATGTAATGACTTGTGCGGTGTGTTTGTTGGGATCCGATGAATTGTGAGTTTATGATTAGATCTATCTATGAATATTATTTGAGTCTTCTTTGATCTCTTATATGCATGATTATTATAGCCTCGTACTTCTTCTCCAAAACTTTGGTTTGATTTGGCCAACTAGATTGTTTTTTCTTACAATGGGAAGATGTGCTTCGTGATGGGTTTGATCTTGAGGTGCTCAATCTTAGTGACAAAAGGAGAAGTGACGCACATGTATCATTGCCATTAAGGATAAAAGGATGGGGTCTATTCCTACATGCATAGGTCTTGTCTAGATCATGTCATCGTTCTTATTGCATTACTATGTTTCTCCATGAACTTAATACACTAGATGCATGCTGGATAGCGGTTGATGTGTGGAGTAATAGTAGTAGATGCATAATCGCTTCGGTCTACTAATCTTGAATGTGATGCATATATACATGATCATTGCCTTGGATATCGTCATAATTATTTGCTCTTCTATCAATTGCCCAACAGTAATTTGTTTACCCACCGTATACTATTTTCTCGAGAGAAGCCACTATTGAAATATACGGCCCCTGGGTCTATTTCCTATCGTATTGTTTTCAGATCTATTATTCCAAAACCCCCAAAATAACTTGCTGCACTTTTTCTTTCTTTATTTTATTTCGTGTTTTTGCTAGATCTATTTATCCAATCTCATACAATTTAATCTATCTCAATACCGAGGAGGGATTGACAACCCCTATTACGCGTTGGGTTGCAAGTATTTGTTATTTGTGTGCAGGTACTGTTTACATATTGTTGCTTGGTTCTCCTACTGGATTGATAACCTTGGTTTCATAACTGGGGAAAATACTTAATGTTGCTGTGCTGCATCATCCTCTCCTCTTCGGGGAAATACCAACGCATATACAAGCAACCAGGAAGAATTTATGACGCCGTTGCCCGGGAGACATCATCAACATCTATCAGGTACCCAATCACAAATCTCATCTCCTTACAATTTACTTTATTTGCCATTTGCCTCTCATTTTTATCTCCCCCACTTCTAAAACATTTTTGCAAAAACACAAAAATATTTGCCTTTTTATTTGCCTTGTTTCCGTTCACCTTTTAATTTGACTTTATGTCTTACTTGGTTTGTTTGCTTGTTCGTTTGGTATAATTGTATGTTTATTGAAAATTAGAAAACAAAAAACTTATGGATCCTCAGCCACTTGCTAATCTTTTTAAAAGATCCAACTATGATGAACCAATTGCTAGTGAGTTGAGTGCACTAGATTATCTTTATGAATTTTTGCTTGAAATTCGTGAATCTGAAAATGGTGATGAAGTGCTAAAAGAAGAAATTTATGAAGTGATTCATTATAGACCCTTGAAAGAAAATCATGATTGCAATGGTGTTATTACAAATTCTATTAATGCCAATTGTGCTAATGATATGGAAAACCCTAATCTTGGGGATGCTAATTTTGATATGTCCAGTACTTATTGCAATGATCATGATTGGGGCGATTCTTCTTCTGATCTTGAAAATTTATTTAAGCCTCATGATGAATATGAAATTGATAATAATGTTTGCAATATTATTGAAAGTGGGTTTGGAAGGTGTCAACTCTAGGAAAAAAGAATCCCACATATTTGGAGAATGATCAATCTTATGAATTTTTTGGTAAAAGTGGGATTGGAGAGGTCATGACTTTATTTGATGATATTCCCAATATTTTGGAAGAGTGTCAACTTTGCATGCATGTGGATCATGAAGAGAAAATTTTATATGATAGCTATATTATTGAATTTGATTATGATCCTACATGTAATTATTATGAGAGAGAAAAATATGGTTGTAGAAATTTTCATGTCACTAAATTACCTCTCATTATGTTTAGTTTGCTATTGTTTCTTTCTTCTTCCTTGCATATGCTAGTTTTTGCTTATCTTTATAATTTATTTGTTTATAAAATGCCTATGCATAGGAAGTATGGTAGACTTAAACTTGTTTTTCACATGCTACATGATGCTCTCCTTGTGTTTCAATTGCTATCTTTCCTGCGAGCATCATTAAAATTATCAATGCCTAGCTAGGGGCATAAAACGATAGTGCTTGTTGGGAGGCAACCCAATGAATAAAATAGTTTTTCTCTTTTACTTTCTGTTTTCGGGTGTTCACACAATTATTCTACTGTTATGATTGTGTTTTTATGTTTTAATTAGTGTTTGTGCCAAGTAAAGCCTTTAGGATCATGTTGGGTGATAGTTGATTTGATCTTGTTGGAAAATAGAAACTTCCAGTATTAGAATTTTTAAAAATCACAGAAGCGACAATTTTTTTTTTGATTTTTTTACACAAGCTTTATGTACAGATTTCTTAAGTTTCCTTAATTTTTCAGAATTTTTGGAGTTATAGAAGTATGGTCAAAGTCCAGATTACTACAGACGGTTCTGTTTTTGACAAATTCT
>NC_057807.1:371877260-371921776 GCF_018294505.1 Triticum aestivum
CAAAGTTATAATACAGTAGGTATAATGCAATAATAAAATATGAATGAGTATGCAACAATACTGAAAGTGGTGATTTGCTTTATTATACTAACGCACCTCACGAAGGTTTTGTTGAGTTTTATGTGATTGAAGTTTTTAAGTTTTGGGTGAGATCATGATGGATGAAGGAATAAGGAGTGAAAAGAGCCTAAGCTTGGGGATGCCCATGGAACCCCAAGGTAATATTTAAGGAGAACCAAGCAACTAAGCTTGGGGATGTCCTGGAAGGCATCCCCTCTATCTTCTAACAACCATCGTTAATTTTACTTGGAGCTATATTTTTATTCATCGCATATCATGAGTTTTGCTTGGAGTGTCTTGTATTATATGAGTCTTTGCTTGTTTTGATTTTAATTTGTCACAATCATCCTTTCTGGACAGACCTATTTGAGAGAGCCATAATGATGCTATGATTTGTTAGAATTGCTCTATGTGCTTCACTTAAAAAAAAATTGAGCTATGGAATTGCTCTAGTGCTTCACTTATATCTTTTTGAGCACGATGGTGCTTTAATTTTTGAAGAAATACTCTCATGCTTCACTTATATTATTTTGAGAGATGATGAAAACATTATTTATGCTCATGTTCTTCACTTAAATTTATTTGAGAGCTTGTTATAAGCAATGGTAGTATATGAAATTAGTCCCAAAGTGATAGATATCCAAGAGGGATATAATAAAAATTATTTATGCTCATGTTCTTCACGTATCTCATGCATTTTGCCAATGTGGATTCTGAGAAAGGCCTGAACAACATCGCTACTTACCTGTACAAGACCATTGTTGATAGTCCTCGGAAGAAGGAAAACTTTATCATGTCTTATGTCGAAGCATAAGTTGTTCATTCCTTTATGCTTTCACATATACCCGAGTAATTTGGTGTCAATCATATCATTTTACATTGTTCAATTGTTTTTGTGCAACAATGAACATTGGATCGTGATTGCACTGATGCCCCAGGACGGCCGAGCTTATTTCTTTGATTCCAGAAGAGACCCTAACAAGCCATGGACCAATGTAACTCTTATAACCTCTACTCTTGACTCCCTAGCCACTTAGTTCGTGCCCGTCTTCCGTCCGCCCAAGAAAATTGTCAAAAAGTTAGATGCCATCCGTCGATCCTTCTTCTGGGCTGCCGAAGAGTTCTTCTCAGGGGGAAAATGCATCATTGCCTGGAAAGATGTCTGCCAACCAAAAGAGCCGGGTGGCCTAGGCAACAAAAACCCGTACCTTCAAAACAATTGTCTCATCATGAAATTCGCTTGCAAACTTCTCCACATGCCTGACCTCCCTTGGTCCAGTGGTTCTTTCGACAATATTCCCTCGACCATACCCCAAAACCTAGATCTCCGTCTTTCCTTTGGAAGGTCATGCATGATCAACTAAACCCCCTTCAAAACATCTCTTCTTTCCTTCTAAACAATGGTACATCAATTTTCTTCTCGCATGACTCGTGGCTCATCCCCAAACCTTTTGCGTTAGCTTATCCCCACCTATAGTCTCACTCCACCTCACCGCACATATTGGTTGCCAAAGTCTTCCAGGACGGATTACTAGCTACCTTGCGGGATCTCGTAACGCATGTTGCTTCGATCGAACTTGCTGCTATTTTGTCGCTGCTGCATGATGTTTCAATGAGTGACACGCCCGATGAGAGGTTCATCAATTAGGGATCGGAGTTCTCCTCTAGGTGCACCTACTCGCTGCTCTACCCCTACACTGAGGTTGATGGCAACGCTGACTATATCTGGAGCTCTATGGCCCCAATTAGGGTCAAACTTTTTGGTTGGTTACTTTCCTGTGATAGGTTAAACATGACGGGTAACCTACGACGAAAAACCATCTCCACCGACTCGTCCCTGCACGCACTGTTATCACCACCTAGAGGATGCCCTCCACCTTGCCATCTTGTGCCCCATGGCAGCACATGTCTATCTTTTGCTTGGTCTCATCGCTCCTACGCCCATCAACGCCATCTGGGATACTACTACAGCGGTAGGCCTCGGCATCAACATTTGTCTTACTATCGCTCGCCGTGCTTTGGAAGATTTGGGACTCTCGAAACGCTAGGGTGTTCCGACACGAGCTTCACTTCGCAAATGTCACCCTAAAGAACATCATCTCCGACCGTTGTACCTTTAGATTTAAGGAGCTTGTTAGAAGGGAGGCTGGCATGTCATGGCTCCTTTACCTCTCCTCTCGATGTAATCTCTGATGTAACGCTTGACCTCTCAGCTCTTTTGAGTATGCTTGGCCTCTCGCCCCTTGACTAATATATTCAAGTAGGGATCCCCCTCCCCCCGGTGTGATTGTTCAAACATTTTTATAAAGCCTAGGGAACTGAAGAATGATGATCCACTAGGAGATGTCAATGGTACTGACTGGAATGTCGCCAATCGTTGCAAGGATGTGCCAACTTCAGTTTATAAGCCTATCTTTTTCGCCCAGAGTTCCAGGTTAAATAATTTGTATGGATGTATACGAGTATGGCGTTTTGGATCTGCCTCCATGGAGGCCGAATTTTTGAAAAATTCAAAATTTTCGGTTTAAAAAAATTTGAATTTTTTTGTACAAGCAAACAAGGATGTGAGGTGTATGTGTAAAATTTCAGGATGAAATGTGACCTGTACAAAAAAGACAAATTCATGGTCTGTGAGGATTAATACTATCATGTGTTAAAAAGCCCAACCTGCTATGGTAGCCTGGTTCACTGTTTGCAGACCAAAAAAAATCAAGGAGGACTTGAAGTCATGAACATCTTTGTGCAAAATCAAACCCTGCTCCTCAGAACCTACATAAATTCTACAATAGAGAAAACATTCCACGGGTCCACCTCATTTGGGAATCATACTATGATGATGGTCAATTGCCTGGTACTAATTGGGAGGGGTCATTTTGGTGGAAATGCAACTTGAGACTAGTGGACGGTTTTAAATCCTTGGCAAAATGCACTGTGGGAGATGGTAAAAGTGTTTTCTTCTGGTCTGACCTCTAGTACTCAGCATGCCTGCATCACTTGTTCCCCATCCTTTTTCCTTTATAAAGAACAAAAACCTCTCTGTTCATAACGTTTTACAACATGAATGCCTGGAAGATTTATTTCATCTACTCTCACCGAACAAGCTTTTAAGGAGAAATGATGGACGAAATCTATGACACACTAAGGAGATATGAATACAGGGACCACACTGATACATGGAGCTACATCTAGGGCAATGCAAAGTTTTATGTGGCTAAAGCATACAAAATTCTGATTGGGTTAAAAGTGGTACCTCAGCAATTTCAATGGACCTGGAAATGTTCTTCCTGGGCCATTTGGATTACAAGGAATAATCACATATTCCAAAACACTCAACCCAGCATCCTCAGGTGGAGAGACACTTACATGTCAAAGCTTCAACTCCTCAGATTCAGGATAAAACAAAGCTATGCTAGGGTGTTCAGTAGCTCGTTAGATAGCCTTCAATTGCAAAGTGTTTTTCTTTCTTTCTTTTAGTAGTTTCTTTTCTGTTAGTTTCTTTCTTGCTCTTCTTTCCTTTTCCTGGCTTATCTCAAGCCTTGTACTATTAATAAAAAAATTGCAGTGGGGAGTTTGCCTTTTTTTGCACAACCCTCATTTGAACGTATTTCATCCTGAAAATTTGCACACCTGTATATTATGCATTCATCTATATCTGTATTTTTTTTTCAGAATCTTTTGAAATGTAAAAATATGATTGAAATTTAGCTAGTTCACATAATTGAAATTTATGGATGTTAATTAGTACTGTCTGGCTACAACTTGCCGAAAAATCTCTTGTTTTTCTCTCTACTTTGACCAGAGAGAGAGAAAGAGAGAGAGAGACCAGAAAGGTAGTCAAAAGGCTGTTCACATTTCCTGATACGTGCAACAAAAAAGAGGCTGAGAAGGACTGTACACAATTCCTCTTGCATGCAAGGTAAAACAAGAGAGGGCAGAGAGAGAGAGAGAGAGAGAGCGCGCAGCCTACCAAAGAACACGATCCTCTGCAGATACACGGACATATCTGTGTCGTTTTTCTCCTTTCTCTGTCTCCACATGTCCAGATTTAACGGCAAACCATTTGAGTTGGCTCTGTGACCGGCAGGGTGGCGCGTAGATCGAGCTCAGCAGCAGGATGGCGCAGGGCAAAGCTGAGCAGCAGGGGCGGGCTCGCGGAGCCTTTTCTCGACCTCCTACTTCTCCTGTGCCTTGGAAACCCAGGGGTACTCCAGTTCATTGTTCTTCCGATTAGCTCAGCTTGCTTCAGCTTCTGCAACCATGGCAAGAGCGCTTGTGCTGCCCGTTCTCATCCTTGCACTGCTTCTCGTTGGCCCCTCCACCGTAGCCCCCATGGTTTTCAGCCTTGCCCAGTCCCTGCTCCGCCTTGGCTACTCCCTCGCATCCAACATGCTGCAGCTGCCGCTTCGCCTTGCCTCTACTAGGCTTCCTTCTTGGAAGCCCAGTTGGAGACCGCCAGCGCCACCCGTCGACGACCCCAAACCGCCACCGCCACCGCCACCGCCACCCGTCCAAGACGGCGACCAATGCTGCTGCAGCTGTACTCCGGAGGGGGGTCGCGACCGCTTCACCGCCTTTATTTGCAAGGTCTTCGGTTGGTTGGACCTGATGGGTGTGATTTGAGTGCGTGCAGAGGGCAAAATTTCTCTAGATGGGTTTCATTATTATTTCAAAGTATGAGGTAGAGTTATGGTGAAGTATGACGCCAGATTTTTGCAACAGATGTCAAACTGTTGGATGCTATCCAAAGATGAAGTTCTCTTTTGTTTGATTTGTTTGCTCACTCTGTAACATTTCCTTTTCGTTTGATCTCCTCTGCATGCTTTTGCATTTAGACATATGATGCATTCTCCGCTTCGAGCCTTTTGTTCCGATCCCAATCGACCATGGCGTCGGGTCCCGGTACCGAGAGGAAGGCGAAGGCGTCGTCGGTGGCAGCGGCGGTCGCTGCTGTGCTTGCCGCCTTGCCTGCGGCGGCAGGAGGTCGCCGCAGTGGCTACCTTCATGGGTGGACGGGGGCAGCTGGAGGTCGCTGCCGAGCCCCGACCGCTGCGCGAGCGGCGAGGTTTTCCCCTGTGGCACTCCCAGTCCTAAAGTCAAAACTCCCTGAAATCTGAACTCGTAGCAGCAAGTTTTCTCTCCGCCTGTAGCATCGTTGAGGACTTCCAGTGTCGGAGGAACAAGCGTTCGTTCTGCTATGCCTATAATTTCGTGCTGTCTTCAACTAGTATTACTCTTCCATGGTTGAAATGCGGTGCTTGTCCAATTTCAGTTTTGACTTTGAAGAAATAATCCCAGCTATGCCTGTAACTCCAATTGTTCTGAAGAATCATATCCCTGCAACATCCCAGTTGTTCTGAAGAATCATATTACCCCATCAGTTGTCTCCTCCTTCATTCCAGTACTGATCCTCCTATCATTTAGTCCATTCTGCAAATCTGATGACCAGTTGACACCTGCAAATGCAGCCGCTCTCCCCCAGCGACACCATCGTCGCCACGGGCTTGGCTTCTTCTCCCCGAACAGCTCCAAGGCGACCCATTTCACGATTTTAACGCAGGCTGGGTGGCGGCCCATGCTGCCCTTAGCGATTCTTTTCTTTTCGGTTAGCTTTCGACCAATTTTTTTTCTACTATGGCCTTTCCCATTATTTTTTAAAACTCATGACTTAACAAATGGTCATTCATTATAAAAATATGTTGACGGATTAAAAAACATCATAAAATTTAAAACTCTACACATCTTTAAAAACACTGAATGCATATTTAAAAATGTACACATTTTTAATAATATAAATGGATTTTAGAAATGTTAGAATTTTCTTTATAAATGTCGTGATTTATTTGTAAAAAACGTAATTTAGAAATAAATCATGCACTAAAAAACTTGAATTTCTTCTTGAATTAAAAAATATTCATGAACTTACGAAAAGGAAAATAAAAAATTAAAGAGGATAAAGTAAAAAATGAAAACAAACAACAAAAGAAATGAAAAACCTGGGTGAAAACCGTTGAAACAAAATAGCAAAAACCGCGAAAAGATTGAAAAAAAGGGGGAAATACGATAGCACCTAATCAACGCCATCAGCATGGAATTGTTGCTATATCGCACAACTGGCCGCAGCCGAATAGCCCTCTCACTTCCCCTTATGGTCTGGCTCGCTCCCGGTCTGCGAGAGCTATGTCTCGCATTAAACGAGACAGAAGCTACTCCCGCAGAAGGAAATTGATTCAGCGTAAGAAATTGGGCTGGCCCATCACCACACAACTAAAAGAAAAGGAGAAAAAGGTGCACAAGCGGGGAATCGATCGTAGTACCTCCAAGAAGAAGAAGACCGACGCTGCTAGGAGAGTGTTTTTTCTAGCGGTACCGGTGGTATGCATAGACCACACGATTGTGGGGTGAGATTCATGTTGTATCGGCCTGGTCAACGTAGTGCATTATGCGTATTTCGATGGGCAGTACACAACCTCAACCCATGTGTACACTTGTACATCTCCACTACTATTAAACAATTAAACAAGAACTTTTTTACGTGCATCCCATAAAACGTACACGGATTCATTATAACCGCATGATTAAGCCCACTAAACTTAATCTAGCGGCTAGCCTTAACCTAATTCATTTTCTGTGTGCACTTAACAATTTACATTGACTGACCGTGCTTCATCATATGAAACTCCACGTCTGATCAATTAGAAACTATAATCATGATCGCGTCTTCTTAGGAAACTAATCACGATCACATCTTCTTAGGAAACTAATCACGATCGTGTTTTATTAGGAAACTAATCATGATCGCATTTTATTAGGAAACTGATCACGATCGCATTTTATCTCCACTACTATTAAACAATCAAACAAGAACTTTCTTACGTGCACCCCATAAAACGTACACGCATTCATTATGACCGCATGATTAAGCCAACTAAACTTAATTTAACGGCTAGCCTTAACCTAATCCATTCTCTGTGTGCACTTAACAATTTACATTGACTGACCGTGCTTCACCATATGAAACTCCATGTCCGACCAATTAGGAAACTATAATCATGATCGCGTCTTCTTAGAAAACTAATCACGATCACATCTTCTTAGGAAACTAATTACGATCGTGTTTTATTAGGAAACTAATCATGATCGCGTTTTATTAGGAAACTGATCACGACCGCATTTTATTATCTCCACTACTATTAAACAATTAAACAAGAACTTTCTTACGTGCACCCCATAAAATGTACACGGATTCATTATGACCGCATGATTAAGCCCACTAAACTTAATCTAGCGGCTAGCCTTAACCTAATCCATTCTCTGTGTGCACTTAACAATTTACATTGACTGACCGTGCTTCACCATATGAAACTCCACGTCCGATCAATTAGGAAACTATAATCATGATCGCGTCTTCTTAGGAAACTAATCACGATCACATCTTTTTAGGAAACTAATCACGATCGTGTTTTATTAGGAAACTAATCATGATCGTGTTTTATTAGGAAACTGATCAAGATCGCATTTTATTAGGAAACTAATCGGGTATTCGCACACATTGACACGCCCATCACCTCGACCTCCTAGATCACGATCCTATCTCTCCCAAGAAAAAACACCACAACCGACCTCCACTTGGCATGGCGACAAGGAGCCGAGGACCAACAACTCCTTCTCAGGGGACGCCGCCGGAGTGCCGGTAATTCATGAACCGCCGAGGGTGCCGCACCGGTCGCCCCTTCTTAGGGGATGCCGCTGGAGTGCCGGTAATTTATGTTGCTTGTAAGACAACTGCCCAGCCATCATTTATGGTTTCTTGCGAACTTACACGGCGTGCCTGTCCTGACTTGTATACTTCAAAATAAGATTTCTATGCATTACTAACCAGAGTGTGCTATCTTTATATCTTCGGTGTTTCTTAGCAGATATCGTTTACATGTGTCATCAACACATTATTTGTTTTTTCTTAATTTGTAACACTTGTACTGCTGGAGTTGGTTTATTTTAAGTTGTTACATTTGGAACTCCTTTCACTTCATAAAGGGGCTGGATGGTCTAAATTGCAAGATGTGATTTTTTTCTCACATGAACCATCTATAAATAAATATATATTTTTACTATTCTTCTACGTATAAATACTTTGAGGTCCTTTCGCTGTTCATTCGGTTAGTGGTTAGGAACTAATGACCATCAAATTATTTTTTATTGTTTGATAGTATTACACACAAGTGGGTGTAAACAAAAACTATCAAAAATGGTCATGACTTGCATTTTTTTTTCTTATTTTCTACAACTGGTGCTTCTCCATATGTCTCCATTGTGTTCCGGGATGTTATTTTGTATTATTGTTTTCCTATGTCTACCCTTGTATTTATTCAGTGCATTGTTCTTTTCGCATTTTGGCATGAAAGCTTGCTGGCTTGGAGCAGGATGAATACATATGAAAGAGGGGAAACATTGTAGAATTGTGTATGTTGCTTGCCAAGTTTAGCTTTGGATTTTTAGTGCTTTGACACTTCGTGCAGAATGAACTAAACATTTACATGTCAAGAGCATCTTGATGCATATAAAGAGTAAACGGAGGCATGAAATAACGAGTTGTATGGGTTGATTTATACTCTCCAGTTTTATGTATGTTTGTGACTGTGTGTACCAGACATGAACATTCATCGTTTCATGCGTTGTCAAGCTTTCCTATACGCCATGAGACGCAAAGCAACCTTTTATCTATCACATGTTGGCATCTACTTGAAATACAACCAATAATTATACGTGCGTTGCACGTGCACACTTACTAGTATCCGAAATAGTAGTAATACCATGTGGGGCCCATGCGTGAGCCATGCTTCACCCATATCCCACTTGTTGTCCTGTCCTGTGAGCTAAATCGATATATGCGATGGTTCTCTAAGTTTGGGATTCAGATTTCTCTGTCGACCCAGTTACATTTGAACTACAAATCCGTCCGCATACTACGAATTTTCAAATCGAGGTTCGGTCCCCTTCTTTTTTCTCAAGGTAATCTCTCCTCATAAATAGTATTACAGTTAATGGTGTTTATCGGCGGGGAACTTTTACAGTTTCAGATCTGTTCCGACTTGCTAGAAAACATTGCGCAGAAGTTGTGTTCTTCCAATATGAAAGTGATTTTCTTTCGAATGTTATACGATGTATTACATAAGTATGGTACAAAAATTTACCCATTGTTTGTTTACTGCAACGTGATGGGTAACATTGCATGAAAATCAACAAATTTCCTATGAAACACCAAAGATCTAATCTAGGAGATGCATAGCCACGAGAGGGGAGTGTGTCTACTTACCCTTGTAGACAGAAAGCATTAGCATATGTAACACGGTTGATGTAGTCGTACTCTTCGTGATCCAATCACAATCCAATCCGATCTAGTGCCGAACGGATGACACCTTCGAGATTAGCACACGTTCAGCTCGATGGCGTCCTCTCCTTGATCCAAAAAGCGAGGGAGAGAAGGTATATGATATCGGGACCAGACCAAGGGTGAGGTAGTGGTGGTGGCAGCGGAATTTCGATAGGGCTTTGCCAAGTGCGTACCGAAGAAACGTGCGAGGAGTTGGGAGAGACAATTGGCAAGGGTCAAGAGGGTTGCTGCCCCCATGCGCATCCCCCTTCTACATATAGTCTAGGGGTAGGGGAGGGCATCCAAAACCCTCCTAGGGCCAGCCACAAGGTAGAAATCCGAGATAATATCTTATCTCTAGATTCAACCCTTTAAATTTAGAGATAAGAGCTCTAGATTTAAACGACATGTGCCTTGGCGAATGGTGCAGCCAACCCATGTGGGTTGTAGTCCCACCCCTCGGTCCATGTAGTCCCTTCCTGGGTCATTGGGCTCCGTGATGGAACCCCTGGAACCTTCAAAAACCTTCCCAGTACTTTATATAAAATTCCCAAACTTTTGTGGAACGCTGAATATGACTGCCCATATATAAATATTTACCTCCAGACCATTCTGGAGCTCCTCGTGATGTCCCTGATCCCATCCGGGGCTCGGAACTACTTTCAGACTTTCCACTATTAATATCTCAACATTACCCTAGCTCCACGGAATGTTAAGCGTGCGACCTACAGGTTCCGGAATCATGTAGACATGACCGAGACACCTCTCTAGTCCATAACCAGTAGCGGGACCTGGATGCCCATATTGATTCCTACATATTCCATGAAGATCTTTATTGGTTGAACCACAATGTCGGGGATTCAGTTAATCCCGTATACAATTCCCTTTGTCCGACGATATGTTACTTGCCCGAGATTCAATCATAGGTATCTCCATACCTAGTTCAATCTTGTTACCGGCAAGTCTTTTTACTCATTTTGTAATATAAGATCCCATGAGTAAACACATTAGTCTCATGCTTGCAAGCTTCTTGTGATGTTGTATTACCGAGAGGGCCCAGAGATATCTCTCTGTCACATCATTAGTCACATGCTTGCAAGCTTATTGTGATGTTGTATTACCGAGAGGGCCTAGAGATATCTCTCTGTCACACGGAGTGACAAATTCCAGTCTCGATCCATACAATCCAACTAATACTTTTAGAGATACCTGTAGAGAATCTTTATGATCACCCAATTATGAAGTGATGTTTGATAGCACACAAAGTATTCCTCCGGTATCTGGGAGTGACATAATCTCATGGTCTAAGGAACAGATACTTGGCATGAATAAAGTTGTAGCAAATAAACTAGTGATACAATCTGATGCCAAGATTACGGTTGGGTATGTCCATCATATCATTCTCCTAATGATGTGATCCCGTTATCAAATGACAGCTCATGTCTAAGGTTAGGAAACCTTAACCATCTTTGATCAACGAGCTAGTCTGGTAGAGGCTCACTAGGGACACAGTGTTGTTTATATATCCAGACATGTATTTAAATTTTCGGTCAATACAATTCTAGCATGAATAATAAACATTTATCATGAACAAGGAAATATGATAATAACCAATTTATTATTGCCTCTTGGGCATATTCCCAACAGTCTCTGATGTCGCTTGAAGCTACGTCGGTATTTCCCCAAAGAGGAAGGGATGATGCATCACATCGGCGGTAAGTTTCCCTTAGATATGAAACCAAGGTTATCGAACCAGTAGGAGAACCAAGAAACACAACGTAAACATCCCCCACACACAAATAAAACACCTCGCAACCCGACGTGTTAAAAGGGTTGTCAACCCTTTCGGGGTACAGTGCCAGAAATTGCGTGTTGACGGGAGAAAGTTGTAATAGATTGAATAAATAGATCACAAATAAAATAAAGTGCAGCAATGATTTTTTGTATTTTTAGTTTAATAGATCTGAATAAAAAGTGCAAATAAAATAGATCGCAAAGAAAATATATGAGAAAGAAGACCCGGGGGCTATAGGTTTCACTAGTGACTTCCCTCGAGAAAAATAGCAAACTGTGGGTAAACAAATTACTGTTAGGAAATTGATAGAACTTCAAATAATTATGACAATATCTAGGCAATGATCATTACATAGGCATCACGTCCAAGATTAGTAGACCGACTCCTACCTGCATCTACTACTATTACTCCACACATCGATCGCTATCCAGCATGCATCTAGCGTATTAAGTTCATGGAAAAACGGAGTAATGCAATAAGAACGATGACATGATGTAGACAAGATCTATGTAGAGATAGACCCCATTGTTTTATCCTTAGTAACAACGATACATACGTGTTGTTTCCCTTTCTGTCACTAGGATCAAGCACCGCAAGATCGAACCCACTACCGGGCACCTCTTCCCATTGCAAGATAAATAGATCAAGTTGTTCAAACAAAACCAAAATATCGAAGAAGAAATACGAGGCTATAAGAGATCATGCATATAAGAGATCAAAGAAACTCAAATAACTTTCATGGATATAAAAATCCCAACAAACACACCGCAAAAGATTTACATCATATGGATGTCCAAGAGACCATTGTATTGAGAATTCAGCGAGAGAGAGAGAAAGCCATCTAGCTACTAACTACGGACCTGAAGGGCTACAAAGAACTACTCATGCATCTCGGAGAGGCACCAATGGAGGTGGTGAACCCCATCCGAGATGGTGTCTAGATTGGATCTGGTGGTTCTGGACTCTGCGGCGGTTGGATGAATATTTCGTCGATCGTCCTAGGGTTTCTGGAATATTGGGGGTATTTATAGAGCAAAAGGCGGTTCAGGGGGCACCAGAGGTGGGCACAACCCATCAGGGCGCGCATAGGCCTCCTGGCACGCCCTGGTGGGTTGTGCCCCCCTCGGGGCACCCCCCAGGCGCAGCCAAGGCTCGTTCTGTCCCTTCTGGCCCATAAAAAGTCATCGTGGAGTTTCGTGGCATTTGGACTCCGTATGATATTGATTTTCTACGATGTAAAAACATGGAAAAAAATAGCAAGTGGCACTTGGCACTATGTCAATAGGTTAGTATCAAAAAATGATATAAAATGATTATAAAACATCCAAAATTGATATAAGTGAAGCAAGAGAGCATTTATTCAAAAATACCAAGCACACCATGCTCAAAAAAAGATATAAGTGAAGCACTAGAGCAAGTCCTAGCTCATAAAAAATTTAAGTGAAGCATAGGGAGCAATTCTAACAAGTCATGCAATAATTTTGGCTCTCTCAAATAAGTGTGTCCAGAAAGGATTTATGACTTAAAACACAAAATAAAACAAGCAAAGACTCATATCATACAAGACGCTCCAAGCAAAACACATATCATGTGACGAATAAAAATATAGCTTTGAGTAAAATACCGATAGTTGTTGGAAGAAAGTGGGGATGCCACTCGGGGGCATCCCCCAGCTTAGTTGGTTGCTCATTTTTGGATAATAGCTTGGGATGCCGGGGCATCCCCAAGCTTAGGCTCTTCTATCCTTCCTTCATCCATCGTAAGACAACCCAAAACTTGAAAACTTCAGTCACACAAAACTCAACAAAACCTTTGTGAGACCCGTTAGTGTAAGAAAAATAAATCACTACTATAACTGCTGTATCAAACCAATTATTATTTTGTTTTTGTGTTATATCTACTATATTCCAACTTTTCTATAGCAAAAACTCATCAAAGAAAACCATAGAGCCATCAAAATAAGCACACAACACAAAGAAAACAGAATCTGTCAAAACAGAACAGTCTGTAGCAATATGATTTGTTCAAAAACTTCTGGAACTCCAAAAATTATACCAAATTAGGATGACCAGGTTAATTTGTATATTAATCTCCTGCAAAAATAATCAGGGCACAAGAACTTTTCTGTGATTTATGAAAATTATTTTCATGAGCGCAATGTTTTTGTCTTTTTCAGCAAGATCAGACAACTATCACCCAAGAAGATCCTAAAGGCTTTACTTGGCACAAACACTAATTAAAACACAAAAAACACAATCATAACAGTAGCATAATTGTGTTAACACTCAAGAACATAAATCAAAAAGCAAAAATAAAATTTATTCATTGGGTTGCCTCCCAACAAGCGCTATAGTTTACGCCCTTAGCTAGGCATAAAGCAAGGATCTAAGTTTTGTCATCCTTCTTCTTCTTGATTTTCTTAGAGGAGTTTTCATCATGGAGTTTTGTAAACACAACATAAAACATATTATCCATGTAAACTTTAGCATTCCTTAGTTGGTTTTCATCATAACCCCTTTGATTTCCCGCAACAATCCAAGAGTAGTGTTGATTAACATCATTTAAAAATTGTTGGATTATATCTAGAGCGAGGACCTCCTTTTGAAGATTCTCATCAAAGATCTTATTATCCCCAAGCAAATGCCTTAATTCATAATCACTATTGTAAGAATTTCATCTATCACGGGTTTTTCATGATTCATACCATAAAAATCAAAGATTTCCCTAGCTTCCCAAATTATGTAGTCAAACTCATTCATAAGAACGAGAGTGGCCAACTTTTTAGGCCTAGGATTCTTTATTTCGAGAAGCTCAAAAAACAATCTTTGCAAAGTAGGATGGATACGAATAAATTTACTTTTGAGTCTCAGAACTAGTGCTGAAATAGCATCCGCATAGGATCTAGTAGTTTTAAGTATAGGAGCATCATCAAGACTTAAATTTCCAACATAGTTGAAATTTTTGTGGATACGTTCTTTTCCCATAACGTTCCCTTGCCACAAGTTAAAAGTTTTAGCATCTAGATTGCCCGTATGTCCAATTTTAGGACTTAGGCCATCATCTGTTAGTGCCATACTAAAATCACTCATGATTGCAAGCAAAGAATAGATCTGACGAGAAAACGGCGAACGAAAAAGAGAGGTGAATAAAATGGCAAATTTTTCTGAAGTGGGGGAGAGGAAAACGAGAGGCAAATGGCAAATAATATAAATTGTGAGGAGATGAGATTTGTGATTAGGAACCTGGTATATGTTGAAGATCCTCCTCGGCAATGGCGCCAGAAATTCCTTTTGATGTTGCTTGAAGCTATGTCGGTATTTCCCCAAAGAGGAAGGGATGATGCAGCACAGCGGCGGTAGGTATTTCCCTCAGATATGAAACCAAGGTTATCGAACCAGTAGGAGAACCAAGCAACACAACGTAAACAACCCGTGCACACAAATAACAACACCTCGCAACCCGACGTGTTAAAGGGGTTGTCAATCCCTTTCGGGGTACGGTGCCAGAAATTGCATGTTGGCGGGAGAAAGTTGTAATAGATTGAATAAATAGATCGCAAATAAAATAAAGTGCAGCAAAGTATTTTTTGCATTTTTGGTTTAATAGATCTGAATAAAAAGTGCAAATAAAATAGATTGCAAAGCAAATATATGAGAAAGAAGACCTGGGGGCCGTAGGTTGCACTAGTGGCTTCTCTCGAGAAAAATAGCAAACGGTGGGTAAACAAATTACTGTTGGGAAAATGATAGCACTACAAAAAAATACACTTCCGTGATGATACATGTTTGTCATAGTAGGTCGCGTTTTTTGTCATGCATGTACATCCATGACGATTTTATGACAGAATCTAGATAGTCATACCTGTGCTGTCGTAGAAGTGTTCCATGACATTACCAAAATTATCATCACGGAAGTGTCCACTTCCATGACGATAAATCGCGCGTCACAGAAGTGCTTTTATCAAGGGTGACCGACACGTGGCATCCACCGTAACGGAACGCCGTTAAGCTAGCGGGTCGGGTTTTGGATTCGATAACCCGTTAACAGCCCCGACCAATGGGGATTTTCCACGTGTAAAATCATCATTGGCTGGAGGAAACACGTGTCGGCTCATCGTTGGGACAGATGTCATCCACTCATTGGACAGAAGGCGCCTATGATACGTTGACACATGGCACGGCCCAATAGAGGCCCATTCCTGTGAAAAGGCCGGCCCGTTTGACTTGGTCAAAAGGTGGCGGGCCGGCCCATGGAAAGCCTGTTAACGACCTATTCGCATATAGCCCATTTACAGCCCGCTAACCCAAGGCCCGTTACGCCCTATCTGAGTTAGGCCCAGTAGCGTCATCTGGGCCATCCAATATGATTCCAACCCGTTTTCACTTCTGGCCCATGTATGTCCCATGACGTCTTTCGGCCCATATGAGGCCCTTTGTAACTCTTGGCATGTTAACGACCTATGGTGAAACTGGCCCGTAATGAACAGTGTATCACTTTAAACCCATTAACGGCCCGTGGTGAAACTGGCCCGTAATGAACAGTGTATCACCTTATACCCATTAACGGCTCGTTATTTCGTTGGGCCGTTTCCAGCCCATGTTATCTTTCGGCCTTCTCAGAGCCCATTTATTCTTGGGCTCATTTCCAGCATTTGTTTACTTACGACCCGTTACTGTCATTTTCTGCTTGTGGGCCAAATTCAGCCCGTGGTTACAGTCGGCCCGTTTGTGGTCCGTTAATATGTTGGGCCATTTTCATAGCGTCATCAAATATTGCCTATTAACGATGGCCCGTTATGGTCGGCCCATGAACGGACGATTCTAACTCTAGCCCGTTTACAGCCATAATGCATTCTGTTTGGCCCATGTTTGGCCAATCGATCGTACGGCCCGTATAAGGCCCATTAATGATACGGCCCATAGAAGGCCCATTGTTTCTACGGCCCGTAGGAGGCCCAGTGTCACTACAGTAAATATTAGCCCATGGTTATTGTGGCCTAGTTTTAAAAAATAGGTTATTGCAGCCACTAGCAAACCACGGAAAAAGAACTGCAATGACTACAAGCAAACAAATAAACAAGACAACAAGGAAATAAATAAGAAAGCAACTAATGCTAGGCTATCACGGCTATTACACATATTACATCCACTGGGCATCAATGTTCACCACCAGTGCAAATATAGGGAACAAAGCAGCATATCATATACACTGGTTGTCAAAGTTGGCGACTAGCGCAAATAAACGCCGCAGCAAAACAAATCCAGAACTAAAACCACTTCAGAAGATCTCAAGAAACAATATCCTGGGTACCCATAATGCTGGCAAGATGCTTAGCAAGCTTATTAACTTTCTCTTGCTTGGCGCTTAAATCCTCTAGCGCTTGCTGTTGCACCAGGAAATATGCATCTGAATTCTGCAGGGACTTCCTCAGTCCTTTAGCTTCCTGTCGTAGCACATCTGATCGATGTCTTTCAACTTGAAGTTGAGACTCAAGAAGACGAACTGATTCGGGCAGCGAGTTCGAAGAGCTTGTGCCAGCAGTAGTGGCCAGTAACTCGAACACTACATCAAGACAGGACTTTTAGGTTCTCTCACTGTCGTCAAGATAGTTTTTATCAGCTTTCTTGGAGACCAACAGGGATGTCTCACTATCTTGAACCTTATCTACATTACTTCCTTTACCATTGGATAACGCGATACTGTTCTCCAATATTTTGTCCGCATTCTAAAAGAGAAACAAGCAGACACATCACATGTTTACCATGTTGTATATGAAACTCATTTTGGTAAATGAGTTCAGTAGTAAAGTGGACAGGATAACAGCATGAAGCAAACATATATCTATGTACCATGGTCACTTTATGGTCTATATCATTCTAGTTTTTGTTGCCAAATCAAGATAGAGACACAGTTCAATATTTGTTCAAGACAAAGCAGAATAGACAGAATATAAGTGTGGGAAACTATAGAGCAATAACAACACTTGTAATGTGCATGACATGAGAACATAACTGTTTATTCAATTGAAACTGAAATCAACATAGGGCAGGTTACAACAACAAACCAGTTAAAGAAACAGGTTTAAAACATACCTGTTGCACCATTGGAGTTTCAATTCCATCCTTCAAATTTGAAAATAGTTGGTATGAGTAAATACAGTAATGCAAGAGCAAAGGAGTATGAACCATAGCTACAGAACCTGACCTAAGAACAAATCTTCTTCTCCTTTAAGCGTTGAGTTGGGATTCGGAGTGGTGGCCCTCGTGCTTTGGGCACTGCAGTTCCCTTACTAACTGCTCGTGTTTGGTTGCTCTGTGGTGGAGACGCTGCTGTGCTGGAACTGGGTTACTATCTGTCGGGGTTGGGGTTAGAAGGGGTGTAGCTGGTTCTCTGTACAACCGGGTAGGGGTATAATCTACGAGAGTCTAGGTTATGTGTGGTGGATCTGGTCCTTGGGCAAGTACAACCGTGGTTCTATCTGCATCAACTGGTAGCACTATCTTTTCTGAAGACCGTGTTGTTACTCCCTTAGATACTGCCATCACCCTCTCCAATTCAAATGCCTGATAAACAAGAAAATTAATTGAAAGTATAGACATTGTATGAGGTGCAATGGATAGTGGGGAATAAAAGAGGGCATGAAATAATTCATATTTATGTTGTCTAACCAAATAGGATAGCATGACACAATTTCACATATATGATGGCTAACTAAACAGGATAGCATGACACAATTTCACATTATGATGGCTAGCTAAAAAAGATGGAAAGACATAGTTCAGAATATGAGATTATGTAAACAGGATGACATGATATAACTATATAATGTGTTTATTAAATAGGTTGGCATGCCATAATTCACATACATTCACGGATAGAATGCCATAATTCAAAATATGATGACTGTAAACACTAAACAGGATGAGATGATATAACTATATGATGTCTTTATTAAATGGGTTGCCATGCCATAATTCAGATAGATGATGTGTATGTACTATGTAAACATGATGGCATGATATAATTCAAATATATGATTTATATAGTAAGCAAGTAAGCAGATGGCAATCCATATATGATGTAAAAACTAAGCAATGCAAGACAACATGCATGACATGGGTAATATAACCCTGCCAAGTTTGAGCATAGACCTCAGGGGGGAAATAGGACTGGTCATCAGCCTCTGAATCCTCCTTTGAGGAGCTCTCTGTAACTAGCAAGATGTCTGCTTCAGCAGGTAGCATTGTCTGCTCTGTATACCTTGTTTTCACTCCAGATACTTCCATCATCACTTCAAATGGCTGACGCACAGGAAGAGTAGTTGAATATACAAACGTTGTCGACAAATGGAACACGTAATACAAAAAAATGATAGCATGATATAATTCACATACATGATGATTGGCTAAACATCATGGCATTGCATAATTCACATATATAATGCCTTTGCAACAAGATATCATTGTATAATTCACATATATAATGTCTTGCAACAAGATGGCAATGCATAATTCACATATATGGTAATTAGACACTGAACAGGTGGCATTCACACAAAGCATGTCTAAACTAATCAAATGACATAGCAATGCGAGACACCATACGCACGATATGAGCAACATAACCCTGCCAAGTTAGAGCATACACCTCGGGGGTGGGGGTGGGGGGGAATAGGACTGGTCATCTGTCTCTGAATCCTCCTCTGAGGAGCTATCTGTAACCAGCGAGATATGCGCTTCGTCAGATAGCATAGTCTGCTCTAAAGACCTTGTTTTCACTCCAGAATTTGCCATCACCGTGTCAAATGGCTGATGCACACGAAGAGCAGTTGAATGTACTAACATTGTTGACAAATGTAATATGTAACAAAAAAAGGATGGCCTGATATAATTTACATATAATATGACTGGCTATGCAGGATGGCATTGCAAAATTCACATATATGATGCCTGGCTAAACAAGATGGCATTGCATAATTCACATAAACGATGAATAAACTAAACAGATGACATTCGCACAAAGGATGTCTAAACTAAGCAGATGATATATTTGATGTATAAAGTAAGCAATGCAAGACACCATATGCATGATATAACCAACATCAGCATGCCAAGTTAGAGCGAAGACCTCAGGGGGTAAATAGGAGTTGTCTTCAACTTCTGAATCCCCCTCAGAACAGATATCTTCCTCTCGATTGCAATCCGAAATGCATGGAGGGGGGGGGGGCTGCCTTTGCGCCTACCATGGAGCGACGTCTGCATGAAATTTTATTGCCACGCAAGGCTCGTCTTTTGCTCTACATGTTCAGTTCCATTGTTTACAATAACTGTCATGCATAGGAATAAAACATAGTGAGATTATGTAAGGAGTGCATGCAGAAATCCAGAGTGATGGTAGCAACCTGTGGATAGACCCAACCAATAATAGCAGGCAGATAATGGCTTCAGTTAAAAAATACAGATAATGGCTTCTTTACTGTTTGTTTCCCACCCAACATGAAACTCATAGTAGACACCGGAGATTAACCAGATAGTAGAGAGATACTATTGATTGCGGCCCTGATATGTACCCCACAACCATTTAAAAACTCAAGTTTGACCATTAGTTTGGAGCTGACTCAGAGTCTAATCGGTGAACAGGATGATAAAGTAGCATGTAATATTAAGCTGCATAACGTAAGTAGGCACGATAGAGTGCGACCTCTCTTGCGGACCCGTGTAGTCCTCGAGGTCATCTGCTCGGTTGATGATGGTAATGCAGTTTTCATGGCTGCCGGCGGCGGGGAAGAAGATCTGAGGCGACAAAAGACAGTCTGGAGGCCGTATCCCTGCTGTGCTGGACCCTTCTGTCGTTGGAGCAGCTGAGCTGGGGTGGACGATGGCGCAACAGGAGCGGGACAAACCACGCAAGGTTTTCTTTGACAGCTATCTGTAAGAGAAGTAATTCTATAAGGGCTCGTTTGAATTGAAGGATTCCAACAATGCAGGGATAGGAAATAGACAGGAATAGGATAGGAATGCACGTGCAAAACAGAGAATTTAAAAACACAGGATTTCTGCCAATCTGGGTGTTTGATTCACAACAATTGGAAGATCACATGATGCAAAGAAGCATGGTGAGATTAAGTCAAACCACAAGAAAATGTACGGTTATAATGCTATTATGCTACCATCTCTTAGTCTTGTGCTTCATGAATAGGGATTTGAAAAGGAGGACAAGTGAAAAATTAAAATTCCTATGTTTTTTATTTCAAGGAGACACTAAAGGAACAAATCCGTGTGCTCAGTGGACAATATGTATAACATGTAGAGTAAAAAAGAGATGCAACAAGTGTACAACCTCTTTGGCGAAGCCATGTCGATCTCAGCGTGATTGGATTGGCTGGTGAGGATGCTCCGGCTAACTTGGCTGTCGGAGGAGGGGAAGAAGATCTTAGGCGTCTGGAGATGGAGCCCGAGGTACTGCTCCGCTATGATGGAGGGTTTCGTTGTTGGAGCAGCTCCGGTGACTTGTACGATGCCGAGGCGGAAGCAGGACATGAGAGACAACGTTAACCTGAGTGGAATTCTAATAGCATCTCCAATACATGACGTAAAATACATAACCACAAAGTTCTAGATGTAAAATACATCATCCGCTCATCTCTGAACTTAACTGTTGAAACTGAATTTAACTATCGAAAATGAACTTAACTGTCGAAACTGAATTTTGCTGTCGAAACTGAACGCACTAGCAAGGTGAGGCTACACGTTGGTCGACTGACTCTTTTTATCTCTGGTCAGTCGATTCTGCAGCCGTTGGATACGAAATCAAGGGCCTGTAGTTCATCTTCAACCTCCACCCCCTGAGCCGCCAGCAACCACCGGCCAAACAGCGGCCCCCCGCCGCCCGCGGCCGGCGGCGCACTGCCCCACCTGCCCTGAAAACACTCCCCACCGCCGGTCCGCCGCCGCCCGGCCATCCCTCTAGGCCCCTCCATGTCGAGCTTTTTCTCCAGCGATCCCCATGCCACCGCCCCGCCACCGCCGGCGACCACGGCCCCCACCCTGAACCCTAAGATACATAGTGGGGTACCTCTCTGGCGAGCCCCCCTCCCCGATGCGGCTGGTTCTTCCTTCACCCTGGCGAGCCCCCCCACCCCATGAAAATCGACTGACCCAAAAGTCGATTCAGTCGACTGAAGTGTAGCTAAATCGGAGCAGCATCGCAAGCAAGAGCAGCAGCGAGAGCAAGAGCAATAGCAAGAGTAGACCAGGCAGGGGACGGAGAGCAAGAGCAGAGAAGCAGCACGAGTGAGAGCTAAAGCAGCAACACCTCCTACTGATGTGGACATCGCCGCCGATGGAGCGACATCGTGGAGGAAGTGGCCGGCGATGCCGCCGTGGATGGAGCCGCACCGTGTCGGCTCGGGACCGAGCGCCGGCAACACCGTGAGGTCAAATCAAGAAGAAAATGTGGCAATTAGTGTACAACCTCTTTGGTGGCGCCGATTAGGCCGCAGCTTCATCCGAGGAAACGGTGGTGATGATGCTCTTCCGGTGGTGCAGGTGAAGACGACAGTGTGGGAATGGAGGTGGCGCGAAAGACGAGGGGAACGTCGGGGCAGCTCCTTGGAGGTGGAGGACGGGGTGGCTGAACCGGCGAGACGACGAGATCGACGATGGATCGTCATCCGGTACGGTGGATAAGGGACGTCGAGGTGTTGCTGTGGACGACGTCGTCGGGGAAGAGGCTCCGGCTGGATGGCGGACGGAGTAGGGTGTGGGGCTTCATCGCGGGTTTTCGTGGCCTCGGTGTATGAATGGGTGGGCGGATGGGATGGCAGTGGGGAACCATGGCTTAGGGACGCGCTTGTCTGAAATGTGGGGTAAGTTACAAAAGTACCCCCACGAATTTGAGGCGGTTCTTTCGGTTCAGGGGTACCACGGGCATTTTGCGTGTTGGGATTTCACAGGAGGTGGGAGTTTTCGCGCGCGTTGTAATTTCGGAATAGCAAGGCGCGGGTTGAGATGGAGGGAGTTGTCGGAGCACGATGAGACAAAGATATATCTTAAATATTTCGGGCTAACAAGGTGCGGGTTGAAATTTTCGGACAAGCCTAACATGTACTGTACCAAATCAATGCGCACTACAAATGTCATTCAAAACTTTGAATTCATGTTATGTTCAATTAAAATATTTCGCTACGTGTATAATGCGTGCAACCTACTACTCAAATGAACGTTTTAGTGCATTCCAAACGTATATACTACCGCTTCAATATGAACTAAATTTGAATTCGTTTCTCTATTTGAATAAGATCTACAGTAATGATTGTTGTGAAGTCAAAGCATTTGAATTCGTTTCTCTATTTTAATAAGATCTACAATCATCATTATTGTCAAGTTAAACCATCGTTTGTGTATTATCTTCACAGCACACCACATGATTAGTCTCGAGTTACATATGAACTATGTGTACTATATGAACTCGAACTCGATTTTTTGAATCCACTTTATGTTGATTTCAAATCACATTGCATTTCTAGCTCTAGCTAGATCTTCATAATCTAAACCGTGTCTCATATGCATAATGTGTTTATCACACTATGTATGGTGCCCCGCCCCCTACGCCTACAAGTATTTAGATGTGAGTTGCAAACACCACACATTACCACAAATTCAAATAAAATGTGAGAATGTTCGATATATAGTATTGTTTAGATTGTTCGATATTTAGTTGTAAGCTGCAAATGCCACACATTATCACAAATTCAAATAAAATGTGAGATTGTTTGATGTATAGTATGGTTTAGATTATTTGGCATTTAGCTATGAGTTGCAAATGCCATGCATTATCACATTATGGTAGAACATGTGCACAACACGTGTATCACCGCTATATTCATGCATGCATGTGTTTAAAACACTATGATCTCCTATTCAAATATATGAATCTGCTTTCATACCAACTTATGATCTTTGTTAGTCTCTTACACCCACACAATCCTCTAACCTTTGTAGCTACCACTAACTTTCTCTCGTGCATGCACACACCCTCCTCGCCCTCCCCCTCCCTCGGCATTCTATCCACCGGGCACATTCATTTTTTTTCTTTAGGTCATTCTCCTAGAGTCTCCACAACTCCTTTCCGACACACACCGATCGATCAACCTCTCCAGCGATGCCTGCCTACAACATACACACACACCTTCAATCTCCTCCTCTATGTGTCTTTGCCTCGTGTCTCTCATACGGTCACACACACGTGTAAACTCTAGCCCCTCTTTTCATCGATCTCACAACCGCACACTCCTCCCCCTATCTAGCTAGTAGCTGGGCCTCTCGCACCACCTCCTAGATCTATTCTCTCTGTCTATCCGTCTCGCTGGGCCTTATTTGCCTCTAACAAATGGACGTACACCGACCGATCTCTCGCTATACATATAGCTAGCTAGGTCCTTATAACTCGTTTTTACCCACGCGTCAATCGATCTACCTCATTAGTTGTGTCTCTCCCTTCCTCCGACAAACAACAATCTACCGATCTGGTTAGGTTTGCTTACCAAACACATGGTTCCCCTTCATCATCCATGGATGCGTTCCGACAGATCTACCACGCACAGGCACACACAGAAAGACATCCCAACTCTTATTGATAACATTGCAGTTCCACCCTCAGTTTGTCTAGTAGGCCTCTCCCACCATCTTCGAGAAGCAACTCCATCACCCATCCAACACTCTACCCCTCTCCCTCCCTCTCTCTCTCCTCTCTCTCTCTGTCCCATCATATTTCCCGTCCTTCAGTTATGTATGGATGTCGACCGATCTCCCTCAAGACATAGCTGGGTCTCTCCTTCTCAACACATATACGAGTCGTTCTACCTCTATAGTTAGGCCTCTGCCTACCCCTCCCCCACCCCCTCCCCCCCACACACTGATACATCGAGCGCTCTAGTCATGTCTCCCTACCACACACAAACTTGGCAGGTGTCCTCTAACGTTCCGGTAGGCCAGTCGCCCTATATCTTTGACTTGCACACACACACAATTTCGATGGCTCTTTTCATCGATCTCGCACCCACCCACTTGATCCTCTCTTCGACTCTATCGATAGCTATGGCCCCTCCCTCTCTTCTCGTGGATTGCCCGACCCTCTATATATGATATGGACAGGCCTCCATTTCACACACATTGCATGCAAAATTTTGTTTGAGATGTCATCGACACATATTCCCACAAATAATTCACAAAATCAACCCCCCACCCCCGCCCCAAAACAAAAAACACTCACGAATGCGGTTTGTACCTCTCACACACACCCACGTAGGTGGGGGACATGCACGAAGAGAAGAGGTGCATGCACGGCGGACGTACTCCCGTCTCTTTCCCAACCACACCCGCGTGGGTACATGGGGGAGCTCATTTCTGTACGAAAAAGGCAGCTCACGTGGTAATTTGGCACATGTACTGGTTGTCCACTTGGTGGAGGGAGGATCGTCTACCACGGGTGAATAAACAAATTGCGACTTGACACGTTATGTTAAATTAAAAAAAGAGGCAAACCATGTGGGGCCTACCTTAGAGGCAAGGCTCTATACACTGGATTACTTTTGATGTGTCCCGTCAACTCGCAGAACGAGGAGAAGCTTGCTTAGTACGCCGTCTCCCCCGCCCACGGGCGCGGTGGCTTGCAGGATGAGGTGAAGCTTGCTCCGCCTTATGCCCGCTCCCTCGCCCATGCACGCGGTGGCTCGCAGGACGAGGAGAAAAATTTACTACTCCCTCCATTTACTCCTCGTCCCTACTACCTTGGTTATAGAGATTTTATCATATTGGTTGGAATATATATGTCCTTTAGTAGATTTCAATATGAACTACTAGTACATACTCCAAACACTGATGTATATAGACGTATTTTAGAGTGTAGATTCACTCATTTTACTCCGTATGTAGCACTCTCCCTCGCCCCTCGACCCTCGCCCATGTGGTGGACATGCAACAATTCATTCGGTCTCATATAGCCAGAATGATATATACCGCACTACCATTATTGCTCGACTTCCCGAAGAGGCGAAGAACCAATCGCTAGGTTAATATTTTGGAGATGCCAAGCGCAAGGTTATAGGAGAACGAGTAGTAGGTGCCGCGTCATTTATAAATAAAGTTTTGTTTTCTTCAGTGGCACGTACGCAATATGATAGGTTCATATGGAGAGAAAAGGAAACCGCTCCACTATATACATAGTCAGGACGGGCCAGCCTACACGGTTGCTTGCTGGGGTTGCTCTCTTCACACTCTCTCTTGTACAAAACGACTGTGGCCACATCTCTAACATCCCGGCAGATCACGTCCGCCGGGGGAAGGGGTGGATGGTTACTGTAGATGCGGTCACCGTCGCTGACGGTGAAAACCCACTATCGGCATGTCCCGATCAAGGGTCCCCGCCGTTCTCTCTCACAAAGCCGGTGAGGTTGCCTTCGCTTGCTCACTGCCGCAACGTGGGCAGTTGCCGCCTCCTGCCGCCCTCCTCAAGATTGAGCTACGTCCCTCAGGTACAACTCCCTTTACAGCCGGCTTGCACCACTGCTCCAGCTGCCCACATCACTCCCTGTGGATATTTCTCTACTTCTTGGCCCCGCACATACCTCTACTGGCTTCTACGTACTGGATTTGTGATGAGTTTATGTGTCATCAACTAGTCCCAGTAATGTTATTGTAATCACGCTTCTTCAATTTCTTTGCCACATGGATGCTCATCTCGATTTTGGTGAAACTGCACAAAATGATCTGATGGTCAAAAGGTTGCAAACTTCATTTATTAGGAAGCTCGAACATTGCCAGCAAATTGAAGCCTAGTTAGGGTTCACGGTTCAAGGGCTAGGGACTGCATGGATCGTTTTTTCTTTAGCTGCCTCTGTTCCAAAATAAGTGTCAACTTTAGTAGTAGTACAACTTTGTACTAAAGTTTGCACAAAGTTGAGACACTTATTTTGGAACGAAGGGAGTACATATTTGCTATGATATGTCAATCATTGAGATGCAATAGCATGCATGTTAGTCTCCTTTGTATTTGATGAAATGTTGCAACGGGCAACCTTGGACGCAAGATACATGTAACAGAAGCTGGAAGCTTCATAGCATTGTACAAATTTATCTCGCTGATAAATTACAGTACGTACTATACTAGTACTTCATCCGTTCCTAAATATAAGTCTTTGTAGAGATATCACCATGAACCACATGCGGATGTATATAGATCCATTTAAGTGTAGATTCATTCATTTTGTTTCGTATGTAGTTCACCTAATGGAATCTCTACAAAGAGTTATCTACTAGTAATAGCTAGCCCCCACTACTAGGAATTCTCTATCCTCTCCTTGAGCCACATCATCAAATTAATGTAGCTGTTAGATGAACTAAATCAGTCCATAATAGCCATCTGATCTAGACGTTGAGAGGCTCCGCATTAAGCCACATGCAATCATGCAGAAATACCGTGGCATGCATGTGAGTGGGTTTTAAATCACATCAACATGTCTGCATGCAAGCATGCACCGGTAGCATGCATGTAAGTGAGCTTTTAAGTCCCATTAACATGTCAAAAAGAAAAATATAATCCCATTATGCAGTAGGAGTTGGCTGACCTTTTTTCCTTACGTGGGATGATCTAAATGATGATGGGAGTTTATTTAGTTTGGCTACCAC
The DNA here is from genome assembly GCF_018294505.1 of Triticum aestivum. Classification (NCBI taxonomy): domain Eukaryota; kingdom Viridiplantae; phylum Streptophyta; class Magnoliopsida; order Poales; family Poaceae; genus Triticum; species Triticum aestivum. The sequence goes on from NC_057807.1 coordinate 371,904,172, forward strand.
ATTTGTCATGCGGTTATAGAGTTTTTTTAGTTCTATGAAATCGATAATTTTGCGCAGAGAGATATACGGATGTTCCACAGCAACGCATGGGGACTCATCTATTAATATTTAGGAATGGAGGGAGTACTATGTAAAGAGTTAGGTGTCGCACGGTGATAGTGTGAGGTGGGCCATGTAATCACCGAGCCTGCGTGTTTTCACTACTCTTGCACTCCTTCGCTGGAAGAATGGAGAAAATTGTAATCTAGTAGTACCTCCTTTCGCCGAAAGCGTGGGACATCCAACAGTCCTATCACCTCAATAATAAAGACCAATGAGTTTTCAAATCACATAGACCCAGCAGTAAGTTGGACGGACGAAGCAACCATCACTCTTGCGCCAGTGAGAGGTCGCATCCGTTCTGCCCGGGCATGAATGCGACACCAATTCTTTGGAGCGGCGCTGACCGTTTCAGGCGAGAAGCGCGCGCGGGCGATGGAGGGGCTTTGGGTGGGCCGGGCTGATTAGGAGCGGGCGTGGCAGCTGTCCGCATGTCCCTACCGGACACGCCCGGAAACGAGAGGATGCACCGACTCTCACGGCTAAAATCATACACTAAACACCATCTTTCTGTAGGAGTAGGTCGACCTGTCACTCTCTCCAACACACACATGCTGTTAAACACACACACACACACACACACACACACACACACGCATGCACCTTGGTCCCGTTGCACCTTCTAACGTGACTTATTACACCTAGACGGAGGGAGTAGTAAGTATACGAGATACGATGGCACACTGACTTAAGTTGAATACAAGTGCCCAAAATTGTGTTCATGTTATAATAAGGATTCACTTAAAATAGTACGTGAGTGAACAGAGGGATCAATTGAACAGTGTTCCCGAGCAGTAGTGAGATGTGTGAGGTAAGATACACCGCTGGCGCTTTTAATTTTTCTTATTAATTTGTTTGTTTCACCCTCTGACTGATGGGACCCAACGTACTACGTGGAGAGAGGTAAGGTGACTAAGGCTGCATCATTTCTGCACCACTGTGGATAGTCTTACCACCAAAGCCACATGACACGATTATGATTGAAATCCCAATGACTCCCACACACAAAAAAAACACGGCATGCTTGTCACACAAATGCAGGGATGTATAAAAGGTTATTTTCCTCTCGTTGAACATAACGGGAGGGTTGTGTAGCTGGTTAGCCTATTTGCTCATCGAACTTGAGGTCTCGGGTTCGATAACTACACTTGAGAATAATTTGTGCCAGGAGGATTCTTTGACTAGTCAAAATGGATGGATACGGAGCTATACGATCTTGTAGTGACCGTATAATCACCTCATCACGTATAAGCTATAGCATCGGCGCTTGTTTTCTAGGGTTTGCACGCTTCACACTCTCTCCCCAGTATTTATATACACATTGGAGCCTCAGCGCTTGTAGTTGCTCTCTTCACACTCTCTCGCCCTCTCCAGATCTAAACAAGACTTTGTTGGCCTCTCTCTCCCCTCACTGCTACTCAAAGAGCCGGCAGGATCCATCCGCCGCGAAGGGAAGGAGGCTTAACGCTGTCACCGTCGGTGAGGGAGGGAATCCACTACCGGCGCAGCTGTTCACTTTCACCCAGCGGCGGCGCGAGAGGGCATCCGACCCCTTCTTCTTCGCCGTTGTCCCATTGCCCACCAAACCACGCCCTAAGAACCTTAAGGTATAATTTACTTATTCCACATGCATTGCTCTAGCTGCATGTATACCATGAATCTAGGACGTGATTCAAAGAGGAAAGGAGTGGGGGAAAGTAGTGGGAAAAGTTGTATATAGCATGAATCTAGGACGTGGTTCAAAGAGGGAATCAAGGGGGAAAGTTTTATAGCATGAATCTAGGACGTGGTTCAAAGAGGAAAGGAATGGGGGAAAGTAGTGGGGAAAGTTGTATTGCATAAATCTAGGACGTGGTTCAAAGAGGAAAGGAAGGGGCGAAAGTACTAGTACAGACTAGATTTGCTGCGCTCACATAGGGAAAGGTGTCTAAAGATAACAAACTGGGACCAACACAAATATGCTCCTTGGTTGTTTGTTCTTTGTTGCAACAGACTGTGCATGATCACAGTACATCGGTAGATGCACATGGTGCTGGTGCGTCCACTGTCCCGTGCAACTCATTAGCTGTTGTTAATCTAAGGCCTTGTTTGGTTAAAAACTCCCTAGTCCCTACCTGCTTGGTTCCAGGGACTAAACATGGACTAGAGGTTATTAAATGACATGCTAAAAGACCATGTTACCCCTAGTAATGAACTAACAGAGACAAGGTGCGATGCGTGCTAGGGGCAACTGTTGGAAAAAGTCCCAAAAAGACTCACTCGGGGTCTTCTTTCTTTAGTCCCAAATGCCCACTTTTAGTCCCTAAAAGTCCCTTCCTGTTTGGTTTAGATGGGACTGACATGGAGTTTTTTTAGTCCCTACACCAAAATGTCCCTGTAAACAAACACCCTCTAATAACACCGCTGGAAAATTGATGCAATGCCACAGTTAAAAGCAAATTACATGTTTAACGAATTTTATTGTTAATATAATCTCTATGTTAATATTAATCAATGCCACCGTTTGAGAAATGCTACTGTCTTGCTTTCTTTCCCATTTAGATAAGGTAGATGCTTCTTTTTGTTGGCTTCTGTGTCATCCACCGTTATTGACCACTAATTGTTTCCTTTGCACCTCTGTGTAATCAGGGTTATCTACTTCACCTCGTTGCCATTGCGACCTTTTGTTGCACTGCACAAAACACTTTTGTTTTAAGAGTGTTTTGTGCAGTTCAACCAAAATGTCACACCGACAACGTTGCTTGATTGCTTGATCTTAGTGGAACTGCACAAGAGGAGATCTTACTTCCTATCCGTGTTGGCAAATTTGGTTTAGATCTTCTTCTTGTGAGTTGTTTGAATTCTGCATCATGAGATGTCAGTACTAGCCTTCTTCACATGATTCTGCAGTGTGCTTTCATATGTTGTGCTACTTGTATGATAATGTTGCTTGATTTTAGTGAACTGCACAAATGGAGACAAGGCTTCCAATCTCTATGTGCACCGTAATATCCCATTGAGGCAAGATAAGGATATTTCACAACTATTGGCCTGTATTTTGCCACTTTCATCAGAAAATTAAGTTTAGTACTATACTTGTGCTCCCTAATTGACATGCCAAATCTTACATTGAAGACGAAGCTTGTCTGTTATTGAACCAAGTGATGAAGGGGAAGAACAAGCGGAAGAAAAACAAAAATCAACTCCCGGTGCTATAATGAAGCATTGGAACTGTGTTGACACAAGTAATGATATAGTTTTGCATCTTAATTTATTGCTATGGCTGGAACGAGCAATTGTTTTGCCACTGATTTGATGCCACTCTTAATGTAATACGTAATTATCTCTACTTGTGCAAACATGGTTCTTCTTTGAAGATACCATATATTTTAGTGGAACTGCACAAGAAGATGTTGAAAACATTAAACTAATCGAGGAGTATATAGTAAGCATGGCCACCATCGTAGATAGCAACAGATGGTTCCGGAGAAGTGCTTCATCTGTATGCTCTACACAATAAGCGTCCTGACAAAGGTTGGTACTCGCCCACTGATTTCATCCATATGATTGAGCTTTGTCATCTCTATTGGTGTTGTGCTACTGTTTAGATATTGTCATGAAAAAGTGGTATTGTCCTTGAGAAGTGCTTCATCTGTGCTGTTTTAAATATTTCCTTTCCTTTTTTTCGAGCAAACATGGATGCTAGAATTTAGTAGTCCTCTTGTCTTTGCACAACATGATCATCTTCCTCTGAAGAAGAATATGTAGTACGTGAAGTCACTAGTTCCGATAATGCCAGGATGAAGAAGCCTTGTCTATCTTCTCATCAGAAGGAGCAGTTGAAGGATGGTAACATTACTACCCATAAGACCAAACTAACTTCAGCTCAGAAGGACTGATAAATCTCCATTTTTTTGCTGTGATGCACGAGTACAATGTTGTTCTAGGATTCTTTCTGGTGAGTTCCATTTTTCTAAAAGTGTGCTCTACATGGACCATGTAGGTGTTTGTTTAAACGGTCAATTCATAGTACAGTTTGCTTTATACTAATCACTTTTTTGTATTTGTGCAAACAGGGGTGCTCAACTTGATTTCAATGGGAACTACACAAAATGTTCATGAATACATCAAATCATTCATTTCCACCACAAGAAAGGAGGTGCCGATAAGTTCAAGGCGTTGCAACATATAAGGGAAAAATCATACAAGCTACGCATGAATTTGGTTGATTTTGGTGGAACTGCACAAAAAGAACAGCTGGTTTATTTAGCATGAGGTGCCATGTCAATGTCCGAACTGATGGCAAACCCTGCCCATTCCACAATCGTAGGCATTTGATATTTTGGAATGGGACAACCTTGTCAAATTTTGCTCAATGATTTAGCAAGACAGGCGTTTGATATTTTCGAATGGGACGCCCTTTGCTGTCAGCAGCGTCGATCAATTTTTTCTTTATTCCTTAGTTGTGAAGTAAATATTGCCTCTGACATGTGAGTCGCTGAGATGCATAATCATCGATTGTTTTGAATGTTCTCTATGAATTGCCAGCCTTGTGTGTTTGATTGTAATGTACAGAAACTCTAAAAAGCTGCTCAAACTCTTTGTACTCCTTCTGTTCCTTTTTACTTCGCACATTGTGAAAGTGCATACTTTTTTGTATAAGATTGGTCAAAGTAGAGATACTTTGACTGCAGACAAAACTTGTATGCAGACTAGAAAGGACCTGAGGGAGTACATGTGAAACTGCTGCAAACGAGGTGATCACCCTGGGAATAATGCTAGCACATATTGTTTTGCATGTTCATCCAATGCCAGTGTGTAACGCCCCAGATTTGATGCGCTAGGTGTATGCTAGTTATTCATCGGTGTTGCCATGTCATTTTCTTGCGTGTTGCATTTTGCCATGTCATCATGTGCATTTCATTTTGCATACGTGTTCATCTAATGCATTCGAGCATTTTCCCCGTTGTCCGTTTTGCAATCCAGCACTCCTTTGTCACCCAGCGTCCCCTTCTTGTCTCTTTTCGTGAGTGGGTGTTAAACTTTCTCGGAATGGACCGAGATTAGCCAAGCGGCCTTGGTACACCACCGGTAGACCGCGTGTCAAGTTCCGTGCCATTTGGAGTCCGTTTGATACTCCAACGGTTAACCGGGTAACCGCAAAGCCCTCTTTTGGTAATGCAGCCCAACACCCTCCAAAACCGCCAAATAACCCATCTAAGTCATCTCCATGCTCTCGGTCGTTCGATCACGATCGTGTGGGTGAAAACCGCACTCCATTTGGAGTCTCCTAGCTCCCTCTACCTATAAATAGGTGCCTCCCCCTCCATTTTCGCGGATGAAACCCTAGCCTAGCCTCTCCCCGCGCCGCCGGACGCATCCGCCAACGGCCGAACATGTCTAGCCGCCACCTCCACGTCGCCGGGACCAATCCGGGGACGCCACGTCAGCGTCGCCACCCCCCTCCTTCACTCACTGGCCGGCACCTCCCCCTCTCTCCTCCCACCACCGCGCGGCCCGTGGGACCCGGATAGGGCCCGCGCGAGCCCGTCCGCGCTGCCGCCCGACCCGCGCGTGCCCGCGCCTCGCCGCCCTCGCTGCACCGCCTCCGCCGCTGGCCGCTCGCCGCCCGCGTCCATCGCCGGTGCCCCGCTGGAGCTCCGCCGCCGAGCGCCTCGCCCCCATGTGCCTCCCCGCGCCGCCGCCATCGCCCCACACCACCACACAGCGCCCTGCCGCTGTCGGTCGCCGGCGACCCTGCACCGCACCGCCTCCGAGCTCTGCCGCAGTGCCGCCCGGCCTCGTCGTCGCCGGATCCGGGGGCCCCATGCCCGGATCCACCCGTTTCTGCTCGCGGCCTCCCTTCCCCTCGCCGGAGCAGCGCCAGGATCCCTTCGGCCGTCGTCCTCTTCCTCCCCGGCAAGTTCTCCGGCGAACTGCTCCGATAAACCTCGTGGAACGCGCCAGATCCGGATCTGGAATCCTCAGGTTGACCTCCTAAATATTCCAAGTCCTTTTGCTGCAGCATTTTGAGCCCCTGTTCATCGCATCATAAGTCCTCATCCGTAGATCCGTTTTGCATGCATGATATACCAAAATGTTCATCATGTGATGCTCTTCATTTTGTTCCATTGTGCCATGCTTGTTTGAGTTCATATTGATGCCCTAATAATCGTTGCAAGAGTGCTATATGATGTTGACTGCTGTCTGTTAACAGAACTTGGTGGTTTGTCTTTTTCATTGCATTTTGTGTGTGCATCATATGAGCTTGATGTCTACATATGTTTTGAGCTACATCATGCCATATTTATAGTGGGGCAATCCTTGTATTTTTGTGAGTCTTGTAGTGAGTGCACCAAGCTCGTGAAGTAGGGTACTTGCTGTTACTGTTTTGCTAGGCTGAATCTGCTATATCATGATGCTATGTAAACTTGGAGATGTTCACTAAGGATGTTTTGTTATACATGTCATGCTCTATCCATCCATGCCCCTGGTTGTATTTATAGCCTGCTGTATCTTGTTCTAATCTTGCTCCAAAGTTGCTAAATAATGTTGCTGTCAGCCTGTTAACATTAAGTTCAGTTCTGCCATGAGCTTTGCTAGTGATCCATGCACCCTAACCCTATGAACTTGTTCTTGCCATGTTTAGCTTCATAATTATTTCATTGTACTGTTGGTCAGCTTGTCATGCCATGTATTGCTCTGTGGTGAGTGGCACAAGCTCACCAACATGCCTACTTATTGTTGTTCCTGCCATGTCTGAATCTGTCCTATCACTTGCCATGTTTGTATGGATGCTACCATAGTTTATGTTGATCTTTGGAATTAGTTCAGTAAGGGAGTTTTGTTCTTTGTCTTTAGTATTAGCTTGCCATGCCTTTGTTTGTCATGTTAAGTTCCTATAACTTGTTGTTTGATAGCTCTAAACATTGCAACCTCATGTTATTTCTGCCAAGTCTGAAACTGTTATTTGCAATCTTGTCATGTTCTTTTGAGCTTGTTCTAGTGATTTTTGGAGATAGCTCAGTGTTCATGTTTTGTCATGCCTGACCTGTACATCATATCCATGCCTTCTGTTTTCCTGTGGCGGTGCTGTAGCATATTGTTTTGATGATTTCTAGATGCCTAGTTGCTGTTTTGGACAGCTTGTCCTTTAAACTTGTTTCATGTGTATGTGTTGAACCGTTGCTCCGTTTTGAGGGTGCTCTATATGAAACTTGCTTAGAATTGCATGTAGTTTCATCTTGTCATGTTGAATCCTTGTCTTGAGTGTGTTTGCTTGATGTTTGGATGCATTGAGCATCAATGCCATGTTTAATTTGTTTTGCTCATATCTTCTAGGCCGTAGCTCCGAACTAAATGAACTTTATATGTAACTTGACTAGAATTTCGTGTAGATCATCTTGGTGCATCTTAACTTGCTGTTTAACAACTTGAACATAAGGTTTATCCAGTTATGGACCAATTTCTAAATTTGCATATGAGGACTTACCGGAATTGTTATATGTTGTTTCCGGCCTCATTCAAACTTGCTTTGATGTGTTACTCTTGTTTGCATCATCTCTTGCCATGAGTAGATTCATGTAGCTTTGTCATGCATCATACTTGGTTGAGCATCATGCCATGTCTATGTGTTGTGTCTTTACCTTGTTATTTGCTTCTTTCCGGTTGTGCTTCTTCTCGTTAGTTCCTGTTTCGTTGCGATCGTGAGGATTCGTTCGTCTACGCTTGGTTCGTCTTCATGGCTTCATCTTCTTCATGGACTCGTTCTTCTTCCTAGCGGGATTTCAGGCAAGATGACTGTCACCTTGGATCTCACTACTATCATTGCTATACTAGTTGCTTCGTTCTATCGCTATGCTGCGCTACCTATCACTTGTGCTTCAAGCCTCCCAATTTGCCATGTCAGCCTCTAACCTTTTTCACCCTTCCTAGCAAACCGTTGTTTGGATATGTTACCACTTTGCTCAGCCCCTCTTATAGCGTTGTTAGTTGCAGGTGAAGTTGAAGATTGCTCCATGGTGGACAGGATTATGTTGGGATATCACAATATCTCTTATATTATTAGTGCATCTATATACTTGGTAAAGGGTGGAAGGCTCGGCCTTATGCCTGGTGTTTTGTTCCACTCTTGCCGCCCTAGTTTCCGTCATATCGGTATTATGTTCCTGGATTTTGCGTCCCTAACACGGTTGGGTGATTTATGGGACCCCCTTGACAGTTCGCCTTGAATAAAAGTCCTCTAGTAAGGCCCAACATTGGTTTGACCATTTGCCTACCACCTATACCTTTCCCTTGGAAGTAATTAACCCGAGGGTCATCTTTATTTTAGCCCCCCGGGCCAATGCTTGTCTAAGTGTTGGTCCAAACTAGAGCACCGTGCGGGACCATCCCTTGGCAACTTGGGTTACATCGGTACCTATACGCTTCGCTTATCCGGTGTGTCCTAAGAACGAGATACATGCGATTCCTATCGGGATTCTCGACACATCGGGCGACTTTGCTGGTCTTGTTTTACCATTGTCGAAATGTCTTGTAAACCGGGATTCCGAGACTGATTGGGGCTTCCTGGGAGAAGGAATATCCTTCCTTGACCGTGAGAGCTTGTGATGGGCTAAGTTGGGACACCCCTGCAGGGTATAAACTTTCGAGAGCCGTGCCCGTGGTTATGTGGCAGATGGGAATTTGTTAATGTCCGGTTGTAGATAACTTGACACCAGATCCGAATTAAAATGCATCAACCGCGTGCGTAGCCGTGATGGTCTCTTTTCGGCGGAGTCTGGGAAGTGAACACGGTTTTTGGTTATGTTTGACGTAAGTAGGAGTTCAGGATCACCTCTTGATCATTGCTAGCTCCATGACCATTCCGTTTGCTTCTCTTCTCGCTCTCATTTGCGTATGTTAGCCACCATATATGCTTAGTCGCTGCTGCAACCTCACCACTTATCCATTCCTTACCCATTATGCTTTGCTAGTCTTGACACCCATGGTAATGGGATTGCTGAGTCCTCGTGGCTCACAGATTACTACAACAATAGTTGCAGGTACAAGTTATGTGATGATCTTGACGCGAGAGCGATGTTCCTTGTTTTGGAGTTCTTCGTCTGCTTCTTCTTCAATCAGGGGATAGGTTCCAGGTCGGCAGCCTGGGCTAGCAGGGTGGATGTCGTTTGAGTTTCTGTTTGTGTTTCATCCGTAGTCGGATGTTGATCTTATGTATGATATATTGTTGTATTCATGTGTCTTTGGATGTATTGGATATATCCTCAGTATTATGTAATGTTGATGTAATGATATCCACCTTGCAAAAGCGTCTTCAAGATGCGCTTCTGTCCTTGGTGGGACCTTCGAGTTCCTTTAGGATAGGGTCGCATCTTGGGCGTGACAAGTTGGTATCAGAGCCTCGACCGACCTTAGGAGCCCCCCTTGTTTGATCGTGTAGCTTGGCCGTTATTGAGTCTAGAAGAAAAGTGTTTTCGGAGTCTAGTTATATCAGAGAGTAGGAATTCTTTTTACTCCTCAGCCCCTTCGTCGCTCTGGTGAGGAATCTTGACGTAGGTGTTTTGAATTACTCCTCTTCCCCTTCAAATTTTTCTTTAGGATCACGCAGTTGGTTTTCCAATCATTGGTTCTCAGCTCTTTTCATCCGGTGCATTTCTCGTCCAGTTGACTCAAGCCTCTTCATCGTTGCCAAGTTCAATCCTCAGTTCTTTCTCAGCGACGAGGTTTTCCCCATCCTCAGTTGTCTTCTTTTCAAACCCGCCCTCCCCTTTTTCTTCTCGGAGCCGTAGTCCGTTGATACGTCTCCAACGTATCTATAATTTTTGATTGCTCCATGCTACTTTATCTATTGTTTTAGGCATTATTGGGCTTTATTATCCACTTTTATATTTGGGACTGACCTATTAACCGTAGGCCCAGCCCAAATTTGCTGTTTTATGCCTATTTCAGTGTTTCGAGGAAAAGGAATATCAGACGGAGTCAAAACGGAACGAAATCAACCGGAGAAGTTAATTTTGGAAGGAAACCAACCAGATGGGCTTGGAGTGCATGTCAGGGGATCCCCGGGCTGCCCACGAGGGTGGGGGGCGCGCCCCTCCCCCTGGGCGCCCCCTACCTCGTGAGCCCCCTAGAGGTCCACCGACGTACCCCTTTCACCCATATATACCTACGTTCATCGGTAACTTTACTTGGAGCTATATTTTTATTCACCACATCATATGTGTTTTGCTTGGAGTGTCATTTTATTTTGTAGGTTTTTTCTTGATGTAGTTAGAATAGTGTTTTGCTTCTTTAGTTTCAATAAAAAGGTCAAGGATTGCCTTTGCCATGCTTATTTTGCTTGTCTGCATGTTGCTGTTTGAAAACAGAAAGTTTACGCTGTTGCAAAAATTCCCTAGAAAATTCAGGGCATGGTATAACGTTGAATCTTTTTGCATATTGAGATCTGATAAATTTATTACAGTGGGAGTTTTAGTTCATAATTTTTGTAGTCAGGGAAGTATTGATACTCTTGCATTCTTTACAGACTGTACTGTTTTGACAGATTGCTGTTATGTTTGCATTGTTTGCATATGTTTGCTTGTTTAATGATTCTATTTGAAGATAGGAGTATTAAATATGCAGAGGAATTTAGTATTCAATGTTGAATAATAATTTTAGTGATTTGTTACAGTAGAAAATGATAAGGTTTTGCATTGGTTTATACTAACCTATCTCACGAGTTCTTGTTGAGTTTGTTGTGAATGAAGCTTTTGATAAAAAGAGAAACCATGATATGAGAGGAATTAAGGATACACAAAAGTTCAAGCTTGGGGATGCCCAAGGCACCCCAAGATAATATTTCAAGAAGTCTCAAGCATCTAAGCTTGGGGATGCCTCGGTAGGCATCCCACCTTTCTTCTTCAACAACTATCGGTTAGTATCGGTTGAGCCTAAGTTTTTGCTTCTTCACTTGAGTTGTGCTATCCTTGCATTGTAGTTTCCTTTAGCTTTGCTTGATGTTTGAATGAAGTATAAAGATCTGAAATCCTTTAATGAGAGAGAGCCTTACACAAATTAGAATTTGCTAGAATACTCTATGTGCTTCACTTATATCTTTTGAGCGTGATAATTTTTTCTCTAGTGCTTCACTTATATCTTTTAGAGCATGATGGTGGATTTGTTTTGAAGAAATATATGATCTCTCATGCTTCACTTAGATTATTTTGAGAGTCGTTAGTAGCATGGTAATTTGGTTAATGTTAATATACTTAGTGTTCAAGATATGTGAAACTTTCTTTTGAGTGAATTGAATACTAAGATAAATTTAATGCTTAATAATTGTTTTGAGATATGGAGGTGGTAATATCAAAGTCGTGCTAGTTGAGTAGTTGTGAATTTGAGAAATACTTGTGTTGAAGTTTGCAAGTCCCGTAGCATGCACGTATGGGTAAAGTTGTGTAACAAATTTGAAGCATGAAGTGTACCTGGCTTGTGCATCCTTATGAGTGGCGGTCGGGGACGAGCGATGGTCTTTTCCTACCAATCTATCCCCCTAGGAGCATTGTGCGTAGTACTTGATTTTTGATGGCTTCTAAATTTTTGCAATAAGTATATGAGTTCTTTTAACTAATGTTGAGTCCATGGATTATACGCACTTTTACCTTTCCGCATTTGCTAGCCTCTTCGGTACCGTGCATTGCCCTTTCTCACATTGAGAGTTGGTGCAAACTTCGCCGGTGCATCCAAACCCCGTGATATGATACTCTCTTTCAAACATAAACCTCCTTATATCTTCCTCAAAACAGCCACCATACCTACCTATTATGGCATTTCCATAGCCATTCCGAGATATATTGCCATGCAACTTTCCACCGTTCCATTCATCATGACACACTTTACTTTTGTCATATTGCCATTGCATGATCTTGTAGTTGACATCGTATTTGTGGCAAAGCCACCATGCATTATTTTTCATACATGTCACTCTTGATTCATTGCACCATCCCGGTACACCGCCGGAGGCATTCATATAGAGTCATATCTTGTTCTAGTTTCGAGTTGTAATATTGAGTTGTAAGTAAATAAAAGTGTGATGATCATCATTATTAGAGCATTGCCCCAGTGAGGAAAGGATGATGGAGACAATGATTCCCCCACAAGTCGGGATGAGACTCCGTACTTTACAAAAAAAAGACGCCAAAGAAGCCCAAATAAAAAAAAGAGGCCAAAAGAAGCCCACCAAAAAAAAGAAAATAAAAAAAATGAGAGAAAAAGAGAGAAGGGGCAATGTTACTATCCTTTTACCACACTTTTGCTTCAAAGTAGCACCTTGTTCTTCATGTAGTGAGTCTCATATATTTGTGCTTCAAAGTAGCACCATGTTTTTCATATAGTGAGTCTCATATATTGTCTTGTTCATACTAGTGGGAATTTTTCATTATAGAACTTGGCTTGTATATTACTATGATGGGCTTCCTCAAATGCCCTAGGTCTTCATGAGCAAGCAAGTTGGATGCACACCCACTAGTTTTCTTTTGTTGAGCATTCATAGCTCTAGTGCATCCGTTGCATGGCAATCCCTACTCCTCATGTTGACATCAATTGATGGGCATCTCTATAGCCCGTTGATTATCCTCGTCAATGTGAGACTTTCTCCTTTTTTTTCTTCTCCACACAATACCCATCATCATATTCTATTCCACCCATAGTGCTATATCCATGGCTCGCGCTCATGTATTGCGTGAAGGTTGAAAATGTTTGAGATTATTTGAGTATGAAACAATTTCTTGGCTTGTCATCGGGGGTATAGAAGTTGGGAACATCTTTGTGTGACGAAAATGAAGCATAGCCTAACTATATGATTTTGTAGGGATGAACTTTCTTTTGCCATGTTATTTTGAGAAGACATGATTGCTTTGGTTAGTATGCTTGAAGTATTTTTTTTTGTGTCAATATGAACTTTTGTCTTGAATCTTTCGGATCTGAATATTCATATCACAATTAAGAAGATTTACATTGAAATTATGCCAAAGTATCACTCCGCATAAAAAATTCTTCTTTTTATCATTTACCTACTCGAGGACGAGCAGGAATTAAGCTTGGGGATGCTTGATACGTCTCCAACGTATCTATAATTTTTTATTGCTCCATGCTACTTTATCTATTGTTTTAGGCATTATTGGGCTTTATTATCCACTTTTATATTATTTTTGGGACTAACCTATTAACCGGAGGCCCAGCCCAGATTTGCTGTTTTATGCCTATTTCATTGTTTCAAGGAAAAGGAATATCAGGCGGAGTCAAAACGGAACGAAATCAACTGGAGAAGTTAATTTTGGAAGGAAGCCAACCAGATGGGCTTAGAGTGCACGCCAGGGGATCCCCGGGCTGCCCACGAGGGTGGGGGGCGCGCCCCTCCCCCCTAGGCGCGCCCCTACCTCATGAGGCCCCTGGAGGTCCACCGACGTACCCCTTTCACCCATATATACCTACGTACCCTAAAACTTCCAGAACATAAGATAGATCAGGAGTTCCACCGCCGCAAGCCTCTGTAGCCACCAAAAACCAATCGGGACCCCGTTCCGGCACCTTGCCGGAGGGGGATCCCATCACCGGAGGCCATCTTCATCATCTCGACGCTATCCATGACGAGGAGGGAGTAGTTCACCCTCGGGGTTGAGGGTATGTACCAGTAGCTATGTGTTTGATCTCTCTCTCTCTCGTGTTCTCTCTCGTGTTCCCCAGATGGCACGATCTTGATGTATCCCGAGCTTTGCTATTGTAGTTGGATCTTATGATGTTTCTCCCCCTCTACTCTCTTATGATGAATTGAGTTCCCCCTTTGAAGTTATTTTATCGGATTGAGTCTTTTATGAACACTTGATGTATGTCTTGCGTGGGATAACCGTGGTGACAATGGGTTATTCTATTGATCCACTTGATGTATGTTTTGGTGATCAACTTGCGGGTTTCGTGACACTTGGGAACCTATGCATAGGGGTTGGCACACGTTCTTGACTCTCCGGTAGTAGCTTTGGGGCACTCTTTGAAGTACTTTTATGTTGGTTGGATGAATCTGAGATTGTGTGATGCATATCGTATAATCATGCCCACGGATACTTGAGGTGACAATGGAGTATCTAGGTGACATTAGGGTTTTGGTTGATTTTTATCCTAAGGTGTTATTCTAGTACGAACTCTTTTATAGATCGATCCGAAAGAATAGCTTTGTGGTGGTTTCGTACCCGACCATAATCTCTACGTTTGTTCTCCGCTATTAGTGTCTTTGGAGTGACTCTTTGTCGCATGTTGAGGGCTTGTCATATGTTCTATCTATGTTATTATTATTGAGAGAACTTACACTAGTGAAAGTATGAACCCTAGGCCTTGTATCCTATCATTGCAATACCGTTTACGCTCACTTCTACTGTTAGTTACCTTGCTGTTTTTATTATTTCAGATTACAAAAACATATATCTACTATCTATTTTGCACTTGTATCTTCATCTCTTCGCCGAACTAGTGCACCTATACAATTTACCATTGTATTGGGTGTGTTGGGGACACAAGAGACTTTTTGTTCTGGTTGTAGGGTTGTTTGAGAGAGACCATCTTCCTCCTACGCCTCCTACGGATTGATAAACCTTAGGTCATCCACTTGAGGGAAATTTGCTACTGTCCTACAAACCTGTGCACTTGCAGGCCCAACAACGTCTACAAGAAGAAGGTTGTGTAGTAGACATCATCCGTAATCGAGTATCCTTCCTACTCGTGCGACACAGTTGCATTCTTTCAACCGGTATTTACTCTTCGAGTTATTCATCGGTTTTCCCCTTCCAAGTTGCCTGTGTTTTCCCACCCTCTTCTTCCCGGAGTCTGGGTATGTTTCGAGCATCAATTTCATTCGTGCGGAACCCCTTCAGTCTTAACCAGCGAATTCTCGTCTCGGTGGACATTCATCATCTCTTTTTCTTCTCCGGTGGATTCAATTCTAATTTTCGGTAGTGATTATATTCTTTTCATCGGCTCAAGTGTTTTCCCTGCGCATTCGCCTCTCGTCAGTTTATCCTTCCGGAGTGTTCAAGACATCTCAGGAGATTCGTCTATGTTCCAATTAATTCGAGGTTGTCATCTCATTCAAATATTTCAATCATTCCAGTGCATCATCTACCTCTTCAACAACCCTTTCCAACGGTGTTTTTCTCTTCAGTGGGCCCTAATCCACAGGTCTTTTCCCAGGATCTTACCTGACTCTTCTAATTTCCCGGAGCTATTCTCAAATTCTTTTCGGAGTTTGACGTAAGAATGAATTTCATCAGTCAGATGCCATCTCCAAGATCGCTTTCAAATTCTTTTCATCTTTGGGTCAACCCTTCCTCTTTTACATTCTACCGGAGTACCTCAGTAATTTTGGGGGTGTTTCTCGTCGTCATTTGAAGATCGAAGAAGAGTTCCTCTTAAATCTTGTATGTTCTCTCGAAGTTTCGTGATTCTAGCTTCATGTTACCCTCTCGAATTATTCTGTTTGTCAGATATTCTTTTCTTACCCATCCGGAGTATGTCAGGAGTTGTTTTTCCATTTCTTTTCACCAAAGGCCATCATTCCAGAAGAATTCTTTGTCCTCACATTTCAGCTACCGTTATCCAATTATCCCGGTGCTACGTTCAAGTGTTCTTTAATCAGTTCATGATCTCTTTATTCTTTTGCATCTAAATCCCCTCTAGCATATTGGTTCTTCTAATTCTTCCCGGTGATTCAGTCTCGTTCATCAGTCATTTTCAAATTCTTATGATGGTTCGTTCAAGATTCTTTTTCCTTGATTATCATTTTGATTCATTCGTTCTTTCCAATCCTACCGGTGGTTCATGAAGACTTTCTCAAGTTTTGTGCTATACCCCCCCTTAATCCTTTTCAAGAAGAATAAGTAGTATGCAAAATCCATTGCTTGTCATCAATTTAATTTGACGAAGGATAAGCATACAATAAATCTTATTCTTATTTCCTCAAAGTGATTAATCCCTTCCTTCGGAGTTTGTTCTTGGTGAATAAATTGTAGTTCCAAGTGTTTTCATCTTTTCTTTTCCATAGTTCAAATTTCCTCGGCCATCTCGTCGAAAACTCCATCTAAATCATAGCAAGGCTTGAATCTTTATTCTTTCATCCTTCATTTCTATCTCATCATCCTTTTGTCATCGGAGTTCTTCATGATTTAATTCATTTCTTCAAGAGTTCATCAAGATTCTTGTTGGTGGAGTTCAAGTATCTTTTCTTCTCGCGTTTCGAAGTGTAATTAATTCTCCGTATTCTTTTGAAGTGGAGTTTTGCATTTCTCCGTTCTTCTAAGCAATCCAATCATTTCCGTTTGTGGCCGGTTATCACCTTATGATCTAGAGATGTTACCTATCAGACCACAACAAGCTTATTCTTTTCGTTGTTTATTTTCTCAACAACTCCGTTTAAACCTTCCTTCTAAAGATGCTTTCAATTTCATTCGTGGCACAAGTTGTCATTTTCTTCTCCATTCTTTTCATTCAACTCTTTCAATTCTTTCCGGAGGTTTTGTGTCATGTCTTCATCAAGTATCATTCCATCCTCTCAAGCTCGGGTTCTATTCCTCCATGTTTCAGCCGGAGTGCTGCCTAAATCCTTTCAGTATTATTTGTTTCTTATCTCGTTCTAACTAGAGTGGTTTCATATTCTATCTGATTCCATGAGCTTCGATTCTCGTCATTCTCGTCGTTCCTCTCTTCTTCTCGAGTGCTCTCGATTCTTTGCTTCTTCTCTTGAGTTCTTGTTTCACCTCATCCCTTTTCCCTTCCGTCTCGGTCCTAAGATCTCGGGACGAGATATATTGTTAGTGGAGGAGAGTTGTAACACCCCGGATTCAATGCGCCAGGTGTCTGCCAGTTATTTGTCGGTGTTGCCAAGTCATTTGCTTGTGTGTTGCATTTTGCCATGTCATCATGTGCATCTCATTTTGCATACGTGTTTGTCTAATGCATCCGAGCATTTTCCCCGTTGTCCGTTTTGCAATCCGGCACTCCTATGTCATCCGGCGTCCCCTTCTTGTCTCTTTCCGCGAGCGGGTGTTAAACTTTCTCGGAATGGACCGAGATTAGCCAAGCGGCCTTGGTACACCACCGATAGACCGCCTGTCAAGTTTCGTGCCATTTGGAGTCCGTTTGATACTCCAACGGTTAACCGGGTAACCGCAAATTCCTCTTTTGGTAATTCAGCCCAACACCCTCGAAAAGAGCCCAATAACCCATCGAAGTCATCTCCATGCTCTCGGTCATTCGATCATGATCGTGTGGGCGAAAACCGCACTCCATTTGGAGTCTCCTAGCTCCCTCTACCTATAAATAGGTGCCTCCCCCTCCATTTTCGCGGATGAAACCCTAGCCTAGCCTCTCCCGGCGCCGCTGGACGCGTCCGCCGATGGCCGGACATGTCTAGCCGCCACCTCCATGTCGCCGGGACCAATCCGGGGACGCCACGTCAGCGCCGCCGCCCACCTGCTCCACTTACCGGCCGGGACCTCCC
>NC_057807.1:371922168-371929684 GCF_018294505.1 Triticum aestivum
GCGTCCATCGCCGGCGCCTCGCTGGAGCTCCGCCGCCGAGCGCCTCACCCCCATGCGCCTCCCCGCGCCGCCGCCATCGCCCCACACCACCACACAGCACCCCGCCACCGTCTGCTTTCGCCGCCGTCGCTCGCCGGCAACCCTGCGCTGCCCCGCCTCCGAGATCTGCCGCAGCACCGCCCGACCTCGTCGTTGCCGGATCCGGGGGCTCCATGCCCGGATCCACCTGTTTCTGCTCGCGGCTGGCCTTCCCCTCGCCGGAGCGCCGCCAGGATCCCTCCGGCCGCCGTCCTCTTCCTCCCTGGCAAGTTCTCCGGCGAACTGCTCCGGAAAACCTCGTGGAACGCACCAGATCCAGATCTGGAATCCTCAGGTTGACCTCCGAAATATTCCAAGTCCTTTTGCTGCAGTATTTTGAGCCCCTGTTCATCACATCATAACTCCTCATCCGTAGATCCATTTTGCGTGCATGATATACCAAAATGTTCATCATGAGATGCTCTTCATTTTATTCCATTTTTGCCATGCTTCTTTGAGTTCATATTGATGCCCTAATCATCGTTGCAAGAGTGCTATATGATGTTGACTACTGTCTATGAACAGAACTTGGTGATTTGTCTTTTTCATTGCATTTTGTGTGTGCATCCTATGAGCTTGATGTCTACATGAGTTTTGAGCTACATCATGCCATCTTTACAGTGGTGCAATCCATGTATTTTTTTGAGTCTTGTAGTGAGTGCATCGAGCTCGTGAAGTACGGTACTTGCTGTTGCTGTTTTGCTAGGCTGAATCTGCTATATCATGATGCTATATAAACCTGCTTCTACAAGTCATTCCTGTCATAATCTGGAGATGTTCACTATAGATGTTTTGTTATACATGCCATGCTCTATCCATCCATGCCCCTGGTTGCATTTATAGCCTGCTGTAGCTTGTTGTAATCTTGCTCCAAAGTTGCTAAATAATGTTGTTGTCAGCCTGTTAACACTAAGTTCAGTTTTGCCATGAGCTTTGCTAGTGATCCATGCATCCTATGAACTTGCTCTTGCCATGTTTAGCTTCATAATTACGTCATGTTACTGTTGGTCAGCTTGCCATGCCATGTATTGCTCTGTGGTGAGTGGCACAAGCTCACCAACATGCCTACTTATTGTTGTTCCTGCCATGTCTGAATCTGTCTTATCACTTGCCATGTTTGTATGGATGCTACCGTATTTTCTGTTGATCTTTGGAATTAGTAAGGGAGATTTGTTCTTTGTCTTTAGTATTAGCTTGCCATGCCTTTGTTTGCCATGCTAAGTTCCTGTAACATGTTGTTTGGTAGCTCTAAACATTGCAACCTGATGTTATTTCTGCTATGTCTGAAACTGTTATTATTTGCAATCTTGCCATGTCCTTTTGAGCATGTTCTATTGATTTCTGGAGATAGCTCAGTGTTCATGTTTTCTCATGCCTTACCTGTACATCATGTCCATGCCTTTTGTTTTCCTGTTGAGGTGCTTTAGCATATTTTTTTGATAATTGCTAGATGCCTAGTTGCTGTTTTGGACAACTTGTCCTTTAAACTTGTTTCATGTGTATGTGTTGAACCATTGCTCTGTTTTGAGGGTGCTCTATATGAAACTTGCTTAAAATTGCATGTAGTTTCATATTTTCATGTTGAATCCTTGTCTTGAGTGTGTTTGCTTGATGTTTGGATGCACTGAGCATCAATGCCATGTTTAACTTGTTTTGCTCATATCTTCTAGGCCGTAGCTCCGAACTAAATGAACTTTATATGTAACTTGACTAGAATTTCGTGTAGATCATCTTGGTGCATCTTAAATTGCTGTTTAACAACTTGAACATAAGGTTTCTCCAGTTCTGGACCAATTTCTAAATTTGCATATGAGGACTTACCGGAATTGTTATATGTTGTTTCCGGCCTCATTTAAACTTGCTTTGATGTGTTACTCTTGTTTGCATCATCTCTTGCCAGGAGTAGATTCATGTAGCTTTGTCATGCATCATGCTTGGTTGAGCATCATGCCATGTCTATGTGTTGTGTGTTTACCTTGTTGTTTGCTTCTTTCCGGTTGTGCTTCTTCTCGTTAGTTCCTGTTTCGTTGCGATCGTGAGGATTCGTTCGTCTACACTTGGTTCGTCTTCGTGGATTCATCTTCTTCATGGACTCGTTCTTCTTCCTAGTGGGATTTCAGGCAAGATGACCGTCACCTTGGATCTCACTAGTATCATTGCTATGCTAGTTGCTTCATTCTATCGCTATGTTGCGCTACCTATGACTTGTGATTCAAGCCTCCCAATTTGCCATGTCAGCCTCTAACCTTTTTCACCCTTCCTAACAAACCATTGTTTGGCTATGTTACCGCTTTGCTCAGCCCTCTTATAGCGTTGTTAGTTGCAGGTGAAGTTGAAGATTGCTCCATGGTGGACAGGATTATGCGGGGATATCACAATATCTCTTATATTATTAATGCATCTATATACTTGGTAAAGGGTGGAAGGCTCGGCCTTATGCCTGGTGTTTTGTTCCACTCTTGCCGCCCTATTTTCCGTCATATCGGTATTATGTTCCCGGATTTTGCGTCCCTAATGCGGTTGGGTGATTTATGGGACCCCCTTGACAGTTCGCCTTGAATAAAAGTCCTCCAGCAAGGCCCAACATTGGTTTTACCATTTGCCTACCACCTATACCTTTCCCTTGGGAGTAATTAACCCGAGGGTCATCTTTATTTTAGCCCCCCGGGCCAATGCTTGTCTAAGTGTTGGTCCAAACTAGAGCACCGTGCGGGACCATCCCTTGGCAACTTGGGTTACGTCGGTACCTATACGCTTCGCTTATCCGGTGTGTCCTGAGAATGAGATACGTGCGATTCCTGTCGGAATTGTCGACACATCGGGCGGCTTTGCTGGTCTTGTTTTACCATTGTCGAAATGTCTTGTAAACCAGGATTCTGAGACTGATCGGGTCTTCCTGGGAGAAGGAATATCCTTCGTTGACCGTGAGAGCTTGTGATGGGCTAAGTTGGGACACCCCTGCAGGGTATAAACCTTGAAGAGCCGTGCCCGCGGTTATGTGGCAGATGGGAATTCGCTAATGTCCGGTTGTAGATAACTTGACACCAGATCCGAATTAAAATGCATCAACTGCGTGTGTAGCCGTGATGGTCTCTCTTCGGCGGAGTCCGGGAAGTGAACACGGTTTTTGGGTTATGTTTGACGTAAGTAGGAGTTCAGGATCACCTCTTGATCATTGCTAGCTCCACGACCGTTCCGTTTGCTTCTCTTCTCGCTCTCATTTGCATATGTTAGCCACCATATATGCTTAGTCGCTGCTGCAACCTCACCACTTATCCATTCCTTACCCATTATGCTTTGCTAGTCTTGACACCCATGGTAATGGGATTGCTGAGTCCTCGTGGCTCACAGATTACTACAACAACAGTTGCAGGTACAGGTTATGCGATGATCTTGACGCAAGAGCGATGTTCCTTGTTTTGGGTCTTCGTCTGCTTCTTCTTCAATCAGGGGATAGGTTCCAAGTCGGCAGCCTGGGCTAGCAGGGTGGATGTCGTTTGAGTTTCTGTTTGTGTTTCATCCGTAGTCGGATGTTGATCTTATGTATGATATATTGTTGTATTCATGTGTCTTTGGATGTATTGGATGTATCCCCACTATTATGTAATGTTGATGTAATGATATCCACCTTGCAAAAGCGTCTTCAAGATGCGATTCTATCCTTGGTGGGACCTTCGAGTTCCTTTAGGATAGGGTCGCATCTTGGGCGTGACACAGTGATATAGGAATTCGAACTAATCGAAATAAATTCATTCATACACGGTCGGATTTCTTGTAACATGCTGGATTTCATTACATTTCATACATTCTTCAACTAAAAAGGGGTGCGCTGGAGGTATAATTAATTAACCAAAGCTACCCACCTGTGTCCCGCCGAGCCGAACAGAAGCTTCAGTGACTTAACTGCAGGTGCAGTTGCATAACTACATGTGGCCTGTTGGGCCCACGTGTCAGTCAGCCAACTGCACCAGCAGTTAAGTAGAAGCAGAGTTCTTCTCCAGCACAGCTCTCCGACTCCACGTCGCCGCCAAGAAGCTAACCGGCCGTCAATGGTCAACCCGCCTAGCTTGGCTTCAACCGGAGGGTAGCAGCGGTGGCCTTACTTGGACCCGAGCGGCGGTGACCTACCGTGTTCTACTCTTCCTCGTTTTCTGTGTGGCGCGGCCTCGTTGGCAGCGGGGCGGGGCCTCAACGGAGCCGGCGATGTCCTCTGTCTCATAGCCGGCGGGCGGCGCCTCGGCGGAGCGGTGGAAATCCTCCCCCTCGTTGCCGGCAGGGTGGGGCCTTGGCTGAGCCGGCGATGTCCTCTACCTCGTTGTTGGCGGAGCGGGGCCTCGGCATAGCCGACGGTGTCCTCTGCCTCATTGTTGGCGCCGTGGGGCCTTGGTAGAGCAGGGCCTCGTCGACGCCAGCGGAGCGGACACTCGTCGGAGCCAGCATTGTCCTCTGCCTAGTCCTCGGTCTCACCAAACAACGCCTCACCCGCTTCATCGCCCTCTTTGTAGGTGGCCGCAGCCTCTGCCACCCGCATGCGGTACCGCTTGCGCTCGAGGCGACCCTCGCGGGCGGAGCGATACGAGTCGAGCAACACCTCCTGCTCCGCCCGCTCCGCGGTGATCTGCTCCTCGGCCTGCAGGTGCTCCCGAAGGAGATGATGGTTGTAGGCGACGTCGGCCTGCGCCTCCCGGAACTGCTCCTCATGCATCTGCCTCACCGTGTCCATATATTGGGCACGGGCCTCGCCGATGGTCATGGTGCAATGCACCAGCGAGGATGGCGCGGAGGAGGGGGTTGGCGATGGATCATCCACTACCATGTTCTCCATTGGGACGTCGTCGTCCTCCGTCTGCCTGCCGGCCAGCCGGTCGGCACCAATGGTTGCCATCTCCTTGTGGTCCGTTGTCCGCCTGTCCCGAAGAGCACTGGAGCGCGAGGAAGCCATGCTGGGTAGTAGTGGTGTGGACAGGAGAAAGGGAATGGATGCAGATGACTACGGCTATGGCAAGCGCAACAGTTTATATAGCAATGGTGGGCGGCGGAGGGACGGACGTGTGGCGCCGGGGTAGCCGCCTCGACCACCGCGTATCATTAATGTGGGCGGCAGATGGACGGACGGACGACACTTGTGTTGTTTGAAGGTGGAGCAATCGCCTGCACCGGGAAGCGAGGCGGGCGGCGTTGACTGTTTCGGGCGGAAAGCGCGTGCGGGCGAGGAGATGACTTTACTTGAATAGGATGACAATGGGGACCCACCAGGGCCATAGCCTCACGTACGCAAGTGCCTCCTTATTACATATATATATATATACATATATATATATATATATATATAATTTATTTTGCTTCCTCCTGGTTTCCTGACATCACGGTCCCACAGCATTGTCAACCTATGTACTCCCCTTTCTGGTTTATAGGGCTTATCTGAAAAATTTAGTTTTTCCATTTTATAAGGCTCAATTTGGTTGTTTTCCATCACATGTTCAGATTCCAAGGTGTATTAAATCATTGCATGCAAGTATTAAGAGAAAATTGACCAATGCATGTACTTTATGCATGCATGCATTGCAATTAATGCATTGATAAACATAATTTTTTGAGGATAACAAGAGCATTAATTAGGTGCTTTTGCAAAACTACAAAAAAATATTCCACCACTCGCCATCTACCTTGATTGGTGAGATTTTTGAATTGAGCACTATAAACCGGAAAGGAGGGAGTAGTCAATAAACGAGAGAATTGCACAAGAAGCGGCCGACAGCTGGGACCAAGCAACTCGAGCAGTATTTATGTTTTTGAGGTGTGAGCACTGCAGATTGTTTCGATGTTTGCCCAGATATTAATTTTGCTCCTCTGAACAACAACGAAAACCTCGCTGCAGGTATAACTGGGCCGGCTGTGGCCCATCTAGCCCAGGCCAGATATCTAGCCCAGATATTAATTTTTTTCAAGCTGAAAATGGCTAGCCCAGCTATATATCTTTTCAGAAATACCCAGGCAAGGTCAAGTTGTTATTCTCCGCCCCGCTGGGCTGCAAATCTTTCCTAGGAGGGATGCATTAGGCTTAACAAGAAAATGGGCTTTAAGAAATAATAAATGGGATGTAATTATAAAAACTGGGCAGTAACTCTAAAAAATGCACCAAACACGTAATTACTTTATAAAATATTATTTTTGGATATTGAAAATTTTAATTTCATTAATTGTTGCGAGCGCAATGTTTCATTGGATTTTTATGTAATATAAATTTATGTTGAAATTGTATTTAATCTGACTAGAAATTTTGGGATAAAAATATTTCGGATCCCATCAAAATGTGGGAAATTTTATTGAATTCTATTTTGAACGGTTGGTTGAAATGGGCTGTACTTTTAACAAACTGTAATTGGTCTGTAGTAAATTCCATTAGAATTCAAAAATGGGCTGCACATTCTTACAAATCTCAAATGGGCTATAAGTTCTCTGCCACACACTTCTGGCCTTACTAAGTTGACGCGTCCCCTAAAAAAAGAGAGTTGACGCGTATGCAAGGCTTTGTCAACTTATAGTCAACACACGGTTCTAGCAGCAGTGGCCGTTGGATGTCCATCCAACGGATGCCGTGCTTGTTCTTCAATCTCGGATATTCTAGCTTCACCCGCCCAAAAAATGATGCCTCCCCCTGATATCTAGGGCGCACTGTTTCGGAAGCTGACCTGTGGGCCTACTAAGTTGATGTACCAAGGGCTTTGTCAACTTAGTCAATATAAATGATTCTAGCTGCAGTGACCATACGATGTCCATCCAACGACCTTCATGCTTCTTCAACCTCTGGTCTTCTTGCTCCAGCCACCCAAAGCAGCGCCGGTCATGCCGCCTGCTCCTGCCTCCCGTGGCCAGCTGTGCTGCCGCAGAGGCCTCACCGCCCACTACTACTCCCACCGCTGGCCAGGCCATCCCTCCGCTCACCCACACCCCCTGTTATTCTATGGCAACGACAGTGCAGCCGAACCAGTGAACCCTCGTACTCCTCTCCGCGTGTGCATCCACTGCCGCGTCTTCCCCGGCTCCGCGTCATCCCCTTCCTAGGCCTCGCCGTCATCCATCGCCGTGGTGCTCTCGGCGCGGCGTGGTCAACGTGGTTAAGGAACGACTTCCATCGGACATGGACTGTAGGTGGAAAGGCTGACAGCTAGGTCCACGACAGCTGCAAGGAAGTGCCTCCGTATTACGTGCAAAATAATTATTCCTCCACCTGACAGCGGGGACCCACCGGACGGGCCACCGTATTTCGCGAAAAAAATGATTCACCCGCTGACTGCTGGGACCCACCAGCTACATCTTCGCACGCAAGGAAGTGCGTTCGAAAAAAACGATTCGCCCCCCTGACTGCTGGGACCCACCAGCTACATCTTCGCACGCAAGGAAGTGCGTCCGAAAAAACGATTCACCCCCCTGACTG